>NW_028327406.1:0-17500 GCF_031878675.1 Megascapheus bottae | reverse complement strand
AGGGTTAATGTTAGGGTTAGGGTTAGTGTTAGTGATAGGTTTAGGGTTAGGGTTATTGTAAGGATAAGTGTTAGGGTTAGGGTTAGGGTTAGGGTTAGGCTTAGGGTTATGGTTAGGGTTAGGGTAAGTGTAAGGGTTAGGGTTAGGGTTAGGGTTAGGGTTAGTGATAGTTTTAGGGTTAGGTTTAGGGTAAGGTCAAGGGTTAGGTTAGGGTTAGGGTTAAGGTTAGGGTTAGGGTTAGGGTTAGGGTAAGGGTAAGAGTTAGGGTTAAGTTTATGGTAAGGGGAAGGTTTAGGATTAGCGTTAGGGTTAGGGTAAGGGTAAGGTTTAGGGTTAGGGTTAGGGTTAGGGTTAGGGTTAAGGTTAGGGTTAGGTTTAGGGTTAGGTTTAGGGTAAGGGTTAGGGTTAAGTTTAGGGTAAGGGGAAGGTTTAGGATTACCGTTAGGGTTAGGGTTAGGGTTAGGGTAAGGGTAAGGTTTAGGGTTAGGGTTAGTGTTAGATTTAGGGTTAGGGTTAGGTTTAGGGTAAGGTTTAGGGTTGGGGTTAGGGTTAGGTTTAGGGTTGGCTTAAGTTTAGGGTGAGGGTTAGGGTAAGGTTAAGGGTTAGGTTTAGTGTTGCGGTTAGGGTAAGGGTAAGTTTTAGGGTTAGGGTTAGGGTTAGGTTAAGTGTTAGGGTAAGGGTTAGGGTCAGGGTTAGGTTTAGGGTTGGCTTAAGTTTAGGGTTAGGGTTAGGGTAAGGTTAAGGGTTAGGGTTAGGGTTAGGGTAAGCGTTAGGTTTAGCGTCAGGTTAGGGTAGGGTTAGGGTTAGGGTTAGGGTAAGGGTAAGGGTTAGGATTAGGTTTAGGTTTAGTGTTCGGGTTAGGGTTGAGGTTAGGTTAGAGTTAGAGGAAGGGTTAGGGTTAGGGTTAGGGTAAGGTTTAGGGTTAGGGTTAGAGTTAGGTAAGGTTTAGAGTAAGGGTAAGGGTTAGGGTTAGGGTTAGGTTTAGGGTAAGGGTTAGGGGTTAGGGTTAATATTAGGGTTAGGTTAAGGGTTATGGTAGGGTTAGGGTTATGGTTAGGATAACTTTTAGGCTTAGCGTAAGGGTATGTGTTAGGGTTAGGGTTAGGGTTAGGGTTAGGGTAAGGTTTAGGGTTAGGGTTAGAGTTAGGTAAGGTTTAGAGTAAGGGTAAGGGTTAGGGTTAGGATTAGGTTTAGGGTAAGGGTTAGGGGTTAGGGTTAATGTTAGGGTTAGGTTAAGGTTTATGGTAGGGTTAGGGTTATGGTTAGGATAAGGTTTAGGCTTAGCGTAAGGGTAAGTGTTAGGGTTAGGGTTAGGGTTAGGGTTAGGGTAAGGGTTAGGGTTAGGGTTAGGTTAAGGGTTGGGGTTAAGTTTAGGATTAGGGGTAGGGTAAGGGTAAGTGTTAGGGTTAGGGTTACGGTTAGGATAAGGTTAAGGGTTAGGGTTAGGTTGAGGTTTAGGGTTAGGGGTTAGGGTTAGTGTTAGGGTTAGGGTAAGGTTTAGGGGTTAGGGTTAGTGTTAGGGTTAAGTTAAGGGTTAGGGTTAGGGTTAGGGTAAGGGTAAGGGTTAGGGTTAAGGTTAGGGTGAGGGTTAGGTTTAGGTTTAGGGTTAGGGAATTAGGGTAAGGGCAAGGGTTAGGGTTAGGATTAGGGTTAGGGTTAGGGTAAGGGTTAGGGTTAGGGTTAGGGTTAGGAATAGGTTTAGGGTTAGGGTTAGGGTTAGGGTAAGGGTAAGGTTTAGGGTTAGGGTTAGGGTTTGGGTTAGGGTTAGGTTTAGGGTAAGCGTTAGTGTTAGGTTTAGGTTAAGGGTAAGCTTTAGGGTTAGGGTTAGGTTTAGGGTTGGGGTTAGGGTTAGGTTTAGGGGAAGGGTATGTGTTAGGTTTAGGTTTAGGGTTAGGGTTAGGGTTAGCGTTAGGGTAAGGGTAAGGGTTAGGGTTAGGTTAGGGTTAGGGTTAATGTAAGGGTCAGGGTTAGTGTTAGAGTTAGGGTTAGGTTTAGGGTAAGGGTTAGGGTTAGGTTTAGGGTAAGGTTAAGGTTTAGGGTTAGGGTTAGGGTTAGGCTAAGGGTAAGGATTAGGTTTAGGGTTAGGGTAAGTGTTACGGTAAGGGTTAGGGTTAGGTTTAGAGTTGGGGTTAAGTTCAGGGTTAGGGTTAGGGTAAGGGTAAGTGTTAGGGTTAGGAATAGTGTTAGGGTGAGTGTTAGGGTTATCTTTAGGGTAAGGGTTAGGGTTAGAGTTAGGGTTAGGGTTAGGGTAAGGGTTAGTGTTAGGGTTAGGGTAAGGGTAAGATTTAGGGATAGGATTAGGGTTACAGTAAGGGTAAGGGTTAGGGTTAAGGTTAGGGTTAAGTTTAGGTTTAGGGTAAGGGGTAGGATAAGGGTTAGGGTTAGAGTTAGTGTTAGGGTTAGGATAAGGGTTAGTGTTAGGGTTAGGATAAGGGAAAGGTTTAGGTTTAGGGTTAGGGTTACGTTAAGGGTAAGGATAAGGGTTAGGGGTAGGGTCAGGGTTAGTGTAAGGGTAAGGTTTAGGGTTGACGTTAGGGATAGGGTTAGGTTTAGGGTTAGGTTTAGGGTTAGGGTAAGGGTAAGGGTTAGGTTTAGGTTTAGAGTTATGGTTAGGGTAAGGGTAAGGGTTAGGTTTAGTGTTAGGGTTTGGTTTAGGATTAGTGTTAGGTTTAGGGTTAGGGTTAGGGTTAGGGTAAGGGTTAGGGTTAAGGTTAAGGTTAGGGTTAAGTTTAGGGTTGGGGTTAGGGTAAGGGTAAGGGTAGGGTCAGGTTTAGGGTTAGGGTTAGGGTAAGGGTAAGGGTTAGGTTAGGGTTAGGGTTAGGGTTTGGCTAAGGATAAGTGTTAGGGTTAGGGTTAGGATTAGGGTTAGGGTTAGGGTTAAGGTTAGGTTAGGGTGAGGGTAAGTGTAAGGGTTAGGGTTAGGTTTAGGGTTACGGTTAGGGTAAGGGTTAGGGTTAGGGTTAGGGTCAGGGTTAGGGTTAGGGTTAGGGTTAGGATTAGGGTTACAGTAAGGGTAAGGGTTAGGGTTAAGGTTAGGGTTAAGTTTAGGTTTAGGGTAAGGGTAGGATAAGAGTTAGGGTTAGAGTTAGTGTTAGGGTTAGGATAAGGGTTAGTGTTAGGGTTAGGATAAGGGAAAGGTTTAGGTTTAGGGTTAGGGTTAGGTTAAGGGTAAGGGTAAGGGTTAGGGGTAGGGTCAGGGTTAGTGTAAGGGTAAGGTTTAGGGTTGACGTTAGGGATAGGGTTAGGTTTAGGGTTAGTTTTAGGGTTAGGGTAAGGGTAAGGGTTAGGTTTAGGTTTAGAGTTATGGTTAGGGTAAGGGTAAGGGTTAGGTTTAGTGTTAGGGTTTGGTTTAGGATTAGTGTTAGGTTTAGGGTTAGTGTTAGGGTTAGGGTAAGGGTTAGGGTTAAGGTTAAGGTTAGGGTTAAGTTTAGGGTTGGGGTTAGGGTAAGGGTAAGGGTAGGGTCAGGTTTAGGGTTAGGGTTAGGGTAAGGGTAAGGGTTAGGTTAGGGTTAGGGTTAGGGTTTGGCTAAGGATAAGTGTTAGGGTTAGGGTTAGGATTAGGGTTAGGGTTAGGGTTAAGGTTAGGTTAGGGTGAGGGTAAGTGTAAGGGTTAGGGTTAGGTTTAGGGTTACGGTTAGGGTAAGGGTTAGGGTTAGGGTTAGGGTCAGGGTTAGGGTTAATGTAAGGTAAGGATTAGGGTTAGGTTTAGGTTTAGGGTTAGGGTTAAGGTTAGGTTAGGGTGAGGGTAAGTGTAAGGGTTAGGGTTAGGATTAGGTTAAGCGTAAGGGTTCGAGTTAGGGTTAGGGTTAGGGTAAGGGTTAGGGTTAGGGTTAGGGTTAAGGATACGGTTAGGGTTAGGGTTAGGGTAAGGGTAAGTGTTTGGGTTAGGTTAGGGTTAGGGTTAGGTTTATGGTTAGGGTTAGGGTAAGGGTAAGGGTTAGGGTTAGGGTTAGGTTTAGGGTTAGTGATAGATTTAGGGTTAGGATTAGGGTAAGGGTAAGGGTTTGGGTTAAGGTTAGGGTTCGGGTAAGGTTAGGGTTAGGGTTAGGGTTAGGGTAAGGGTAAGGGATAGGATTAGGGTTAGGGTTAGGGTTAGCGTTAGGTTTATGGTTAGGGTTAGAGTAAGGTTAAGGGTTAGTGTTAGGGTTAGGGTTAGTGCTAGTGATAGGTTTAGGGTTAGGGTTATTGTAAGGATAAGTGTTAGGGTTAGGATTAGGGTTAGGGTTAGGGTAAGTGTAAGGGTTAGGGTTAGGGTTAGGGTTAGGCTTAGTGATAGTTTTAGGGTTAGGGTTAGGGTAAGGTCAAGGGTTAGGTTAGGGTTAGGGTTAAGGTTAGGGTTAGGGTTAGGGTTAGGGTAAGGGTAAGAGTTACGGTTAAGTTTAGGGTAAGGGGAAGGTTTAGGATTAGCGTTAGGGTTAGGGTTCGGCTTAGGGTAAGGGTAAGGTTTAGGGTTAGGGTTAGGGTTAGGGTTAAGGGTAGGGTTAGGTTCAGGGTTAGGTTTAGGGTAAGGTTTAGGGTTAAGTTTAGGGTAAGTGGAAGGTTTAGGATTACCGTTAGGGTTAGGGTTAGGGTTAGGGTAAGGGTAAGGTTTAGGGTTAGGGTTAGGGCAGGGTTAGATTTAGGGTTAGGGTTAGGTTTAGGGTAAGGGTTAGGGTTGGGGTTAGGGTTAGGTTTAGGGTTGGCTTAAGTTTAGGGTGAGGGTTAGGTTAAGGTTAAGGGTTAGGTTTAGTGTTACGGTTAGGGTAAGGGTAAGTTTTAGGGTTAGGGTTAGGGTTAGGTTAAGTGTTAGGGTAAGGGTTAGGGTCAGGTTTAGGTTTAGGGTTGGCTTAAATTTAGGGTTAGGGTTAGGGTAAGGTTAAGGGTTAGGGTTAGGGTTAGGGTAAGCGTTAGGTTTAGCATCAGGGTTAGGGTAGGGTTAGGGTTAGGGTTAGGGTAAGGGTAAGGGTTAGGATTAGGTTTAGGTTTAGTGTTCGGGTTAGGGTTGAGGTTAGGTTAGAGTTAGAGGAAGGGTTAGGGTTAGGGTTAGGGTAAGGTTTAGGGTTACGGTTAGAGTTAGGGTAAGGTTTAGAGTAAGGGTAAGGGTTAGGGTTAGGGTTAGGTTTATGGTAAGGGTTAGGGTTTAGGGTTAATGTTAGGGTTAGGTTAAGGGTTATGGTAGGGTTAGGGTTATGGTTAGGATAAGGTTTAGGCTTAGTGTAAGGGTAAGTGTTAGGGTTAGGGTTAGGGTTAGGGTTAGGGTAAGGGTTAGGGTTAGGGTTAGGTTAAGGGTTGGGGTTAAGTTTAGGGTTAGGCGTAGGGTAAGGGTAAGTGTTAGGGTTAGGGTTAGGGTTAGGGTAATTGTTAGGGTTAGGGTTAGGGTTAGGGTTAGGGTAAGGGTAAGGGTGACGGATAGGGTTAGGGTTAGGCTTTGGTTTAAGGTTAAGGTTAGGGTTAAGGTTAGGGTTAGGGTAAGGGGTAGGGTTACGGTTAGGGTAAGGTTTAGGGTAAGGGTGAGGGTTAGGGGTAGGTTTAGGGTAATGGTAAGGGTTAGGGTTAGGTTTAGGGTTAAGATTGAGGTTAGGTTTAGGGTTAGAGTAAGGGTTAGGTTTAGGGTAAGGGTAAGTGTTAGGGTTAGTGTTAGGGTTAGGTTTAGGTGTTAGGATTAGGGTTAGGGTTAGGGTTAGGTTTAGGGTTGGATAAAGGTAAGGGTTAGGTTTAGGGTAAGGGTTAGGGTTAGGTTAAGGGTTAACGTTAGGGGTTAGGGTTAGGATTAGGTTTAGGGTAAGGGTTAGGGTTAGGGTAAGGGTTAGGGTTAGGGTTAGGGTTAGGATAAGGGTAAGTGTTAGGGTTAGTGTTAGGGTTAGGTTTAGGTGTTAGGGTTAGGATTAGGGTTAGGGTTTGGTTTAGGGTTATGGTTAGGGTAAGGGTTAGGGTTAGGGTTAGGGTTAAGGTTAGTGTTAGGGTTAGGGTTAGGGTTAGATTTAGGGTTAGGGTTAGGGTTAGGTTTATGGTTAGGGTTGGGGTAAGGGCAAGGTTTAGGTTTAGGGTTAGGGTTAGGGTTAAGTTTAGATTTAGGTTTATGGTAAGGGTAAGGGTTAGTGTTATGGTTCGGGTTAGGGTTAAGGACAGGGTTAGGGTTATGGTTAGGTTTAGGGTAAGCGTTAGGGTTAGGTTTGGGTAAGGGTTGGGGTTAGGGATAGGGTTAAGGTTAGAGTAGGGTTTAGGGTTAGGTTAAGGTTAAGGGTTAGGGTTAGTGTTAGGGTTAGGGTTAGGTTAAGGGTTTTGGTTAGGATTAGGGTTAGAGTTAGGTTTAGGGTTGGATAAAGGTAAGGGTAAGGTTTAGGGTAAGGGTTAGGGTTAGGTTAAGGGTTAGGGTTAGGAGTTAAGGTTAGGGTTAGGTTTAAGGTAAGGGTTAGGGTTAGGGTTAGGGTAAGGGCTAGGGTTAGGGTTAGGGTAAGTGTTAGGGTTACGGTTAGAGTTAGGGTTATGTTTAGGGTTAGGGTTAGGGTTATGTTTAGGGTTAGGGTTAGGGTAAGGGTATGTTTTAGGGTTAGGGTTAGGGTTAGGGTTAGCGTTAGGGTAAGGGTTAGGGTTAGTTTTAGGGTCAGTTTAAGGTAAGGGTTAGGGATAGGTTTAGGGTATGGGTAAGGTTTAATGTTAGGATTAGGGTTAGGTTAAGGGTTAGGGTTAGACTAATGTTGGGGTTAGTTTAGGGGTAAGGTAAGGGTAAGGGTTAGGGTTAGGGTTAGGGTTATGGTAAGGGTTAGGGTTAGGGTTAGAGTTAGGGTAGTGGTTAGGGTAAGCATAAGTGTTAGTGTTAGGGTTAGGTTTAGGTTAGGGTTAGAGGTTAGGATTAGGGTTAGGGTTAGGTTGAGGGTTAGGTTTAGGGTTAGGGTTAGGGTAAGTGTAAGGGTTATGGTTAGGGTTAGGGTTAAGGTTAGGTTTAGGGTTAGGGTTAGGTTTAGGTTTAGGGTTAGGGTAAGAGTAAGAGTGAGGGTTAGGGTTAGGGTTAGGGTAAGGTTTAGGGTTAGGTTTAGGGTAAGGATTAGGGTTAGGGTTAGGGTTAGGGTTAGAGTTAGGTTTAGGTTTAGGGTTAGGGTTAGGGTTAGGGTAAGGGTTGGGGTTAGGGTTTGGTTTAGGGTAAGGGTTAGGGTTAAGGTTCGGGTAAGTGTAAGGGTTAGGGTTAGTGTTAGGGTTAGGTTTAGGGTTAGGGTTGTGGTTAGGGTAAGGCTAAGGGTTAGGGTTAAGGTTAGGGTTAGGGTTAGGTTTAGAGTTAGGGTTAGGATTAGTGTAAGGGTAAGGGTTAGGGATAGAATTAGGGTTAGGGTTAGGGTTAGGGTTAGGTTTAAGTTTACGGTTAGGGTTAGGGTAAGGGTAAGGGTTAGGGTTATTTTTAGGGTTAGGATTAGTGTTGGGGTTAAGGTTAGGGTTAGGGTAAGGGTTAGGGTTAGGGTTAGATTTAGGGTTAGGTTTAGGTTAAGGGTAAGTTTTAGTTTTAGGGTTTGGGTTAGGGTTCGGGTAAGGGCAAGGGGTAGGGTTATGGTTAGGATTAGGGTTAGGTTTAGGGTTAGGGTAAGGGTAAGGCTAGGGTTAGGGTCAGGGTTAGTTTATGGTTTAGGGTTAGGCTTAGGGTTAGGATAGGAGTTAGTTAAGGGTAAGTGTTAGGGTTAGGGTTAGGGTTAGGATATGGGTAAGGGTTAGGGTTAGTGTTAGGGTTAGTTTAAGTGTTAGGGTTAGGGTTACGGTAATGGTAAGGGTTAGGGATAAGGTTAGGGTTAGGGTTAGGTTTAGGTTTAGGGTTAGGATTAGGGAAAGGGTAAGGGTTAGGGTTAGGGTTAGGGTTAGGGTTAGGGATAGGGTTGGGGTTAGGGTTAGGGTTAGAGTAAGGGTATGTGTTAGGGTTAGGTTTAGGGTTAGAGTTACGGTTAGGGTTACCGTTAGTTGAAGGGGAATGGTTAGGGTTAGGGTTAGGGTTAAGGTAAGGTTCAGGATTAGGGTTAGGGTTAGGGTTAGGGTTAGGGTTAGGGTAAGGGTTAGGATTAGGTTTAGGGTTAGGGGAAGTTTTAGGGTTAGGGTTAGGGTTAGAGTTAGTGTAAAGGTAAGGTTTAGGGTTAGGGTTAGGGTTAGGGTTAGGTTTAGGGTTAGGGTTAGATTTAGGGTTACGTTTAGGGTAAGGGTAAGGGTTATGGTTATGGTTAGGGTTAGGGTTGGGGTAAGGGTAAGGGATAGGTTTAGGGGTAGGGTTAGGGTTAAGGTTAGGGTTAGGGTTAGGGTAAGTGTAAGGGTTAGTTTTAGGGTTATGGTTAGGCTAAGGGTAAGGGTTAGGGTTAGGGTAAGGTTTAGGGTTAGGGTTAGGGTTAGGGTGAGGTTTAGTGTTAGGGTTAGGTTTAGGTCTAGGGTTAGGGTAAGGGTAAGGTTATGGTTAGGGTTAGGGTTAGGGTAAGGGTAAGGGAAAGGGTTAGGGTTAGGGTTAGGGTTAGGGTTAGGGTAAGGGTAAGGGTTAGGGTTAGGTTTAGGGTTAGCGTTAGGGTAAGGGTAAGGGTTAAGTTTAGGGTTAGGGTTAGGTTTAGGGTTAGGGTTAGGGTTAGGGTAAGGTTTAGCTTTAGGGTAAGGGTAAGGGTTGGGGTTAGGGTTTGAGTTAAAGTAAGGGTAAATATTAGGGTAATGGTTAGGGTTAGGTTTAGGGTAAGGGTTAGGGTTAGCTTTAGGGTTAGGGTAAGGTTTAGGGTTAGGGTTAGGGTAAGGGTAAGGTTAGGATTAGGGTTAGGGTTAGGGTTAAATTTAGGGTTAGGGTTAGGGTTAAGGTTAGGTTTAGGGTTAGGGTTAGGTTTAGGGTAAGGGTTAAGGTTAGGGTTAGGTTTAGGGTAAGGGTAAGGGTTAGGGTTAGGGCTAGAGTTAGTGTAAGGATTGGGGTTAGGTTTAGGGTAAGGGTTAGGGTTAGGTTTAGGTTTAGCATTAAGGTTAAGGTTAGGTTAAGGGTAAGTGTTAGGGTTAGGGTTAGGGTTAGGGTTAGGTTTAGGGTTAGGGTTAGTGTAAGGGTAAGGGTTAGGGATAGGATTAGGGTTAGGGTTAGGGTTAGGGTGGTTAGTGTTAGGGTAAGGGTAAGGGTTAGGGTGAGGGTTAGGGTTAGGGTTAAGGTAAGTGTAAGGGTTAGGGTTAGGGTTAGGCTAGGCTAAGGTTAAGGATTAGGGTTAGGGTTAGGGTTAGGGTAAGGTTAAGGGTTAGGGTTAAGGTTAGGGTCAGGGTTAAGGTTAGGGTTAGGGTTCGGTTAAGGGTTAGGGTTAGGTTTAGGGTTAGGTTTAGGGTAAGGGTAAGGGTTAGGTTTAGGGTTAGAGTTAGGTTTAGGGTTAGGGTTAGGGGTAGGGTAAAGATAAGGTTTAGGGGGTAAGGTTAGGGTTAGGGTTAGAGTTAGGGTTAAGATTAGGTTTAGTGTGAGGTTAAGGGTAAGGACTACGGTTAGGTTTAGGGTTAAGGTTAGGGTTAGGGTAAGGGCAAGTGTTAGGGTTAGGTTTGGTTTAGGTTTAGGGTTAGGGTTAGTGTAAGGGTAAGGTTTAGGGATAGGATTAGGGTTAGGGTTAGGGTAAGGGATAGGGTTGGGTTATGCTTACGGTTAAGTTTACGGTTAGGGTTAGGGTATGGGTAAGGGTTATGGTTAGGGTTAGGGTTAGCATTAGTGTTGGGGTTAAGGTTAGGGTTGGGGTAAGGGTTAGGGTTAGGATTAGGGTTAGGTTTAAGTTTAGTTTTGGGGTTAGGGTAAGGGTATGTGTTAGGTTTAGGGTTAGGGTTAGGGTAAGGGTTAGGGTTAGGGTTAGGGATAGGGTTAGATTTAGGGTAAGGGTTAGGATTAGGTTTAGGGTTAGGGGAAGTTTTAGGGTTAGGGTTAGGGTTAGAGTTAGGGTAAGGGTAAGGTTTAGGATTAGGGTTATTGTTAGGGTTAGGTTTAGGGTTAGGGTTAGGTTTAGGGTTAGGGTTAGGTTAAGGGTAAGGGTTATGGTTATGGTTAGGATTAGGGTTATGGTAAGGATAAGGGTTAGGGTTAGGGTTAGCGTTAGGGTTAAGGTTAGAGTTAGGATTAGGGTAAGTGTAAGGGTTAGGGTTAGGGTTAGGGTTAGGATTAGGCTAAGGGTAAGGGTTAGGGTTAGATTAAGGTTAAGGGTTAGGATTAGGTTTAGGGTGAGGGGAAGTTTTAGGGTTAGGGTTAGGGTAAGGTTAAGGTTTATGGTTAGGGTTAGGGTTAGGGTTAGGGTAAGGGTAAGGGTTAGGGTTAGGGTTAGGGTAAGGGTAAGGGTTAGGGTTAGGTTTAGGGTTAGAGTTAAAGTAAGGGTAAGGGTTAAGTTTAGGGTTAGGGTTAGGTTTAGGGTTAGGGTTATGGTTAGGGTTAGGGTAAGGGTATGTGTTAGGGTTTGGGTTAGGGTTAGGGTAAGGGTTAGCGTTAGGGTAAGGGTAAGGGTTAGTTTTAGGGTTTGAGTTAAAGTAAGGGTAAACGTTAGCGTTAGGTTTAGGGTTAGGTTTAGGGTAAGGGTTAGGGTTAGGTTTAGGATAAGGGTAAGGTTTAGGGTTAGGGTTAGGGTTAGGGTTAAATTTAGGGTTAGTGTTTGGGTTAGGGTTAGGGTTAGGGTTAGGGTTAGGGTAAGGGTTAGGGTTAGGGTTAGGTCTAGGGAAAGTGTTAAGGATAGGGTTTGGGTTAGGTTTAGGGTTAGGGTTACTGTAAGGGTTAGGGTTAGGGTTAGGGTTAGGGTTAGGGTTAGGGTAAGGGTAAGTGTTAGGGTTAGGGTTTGGGTTAGGTTTAGGGTAAGTGTTAGGGTAAGGGTTAGGGACATTGTTAGGTTTAGGGTTGGGGTTAAGTTTAGGGTTAGGGTTAGGGTAAGTTTAAGTGTTAGGGTTAGGGTTAGGGTTAGGGTAAGTGTTAGGGTTAGGGTCAGGGTTAGGGTTAGGGTAAGGGTAAGTGTTATGGTTAGGGTTAGGGTTAGGGTTTAGGGTAAGGGTTAGGGTTAGGGTTAGGGTTAGTGGTAAGGTTAGGGTTAGGGTTAGGGTAAGAGTAGGGTTAGGGCTAAGGTTAGGTCCAGGGTTATTGTTAGGTTAAGGCTTAGGGTTAGGGTTAGGGTTAGGTTTAGGTTTAGGGTAAGGGTAAGGGTTAGGGTTAAGGTTAGGGTTAGAGTTAGGATCATGGTTAGGGTTAGGGTAAGGGTAAGGGTTAGGGTAAAGGTTAGGGTTAGGGGTAGGGTTAGGGTAAAGGTAGGGGTTAGGGTTAGGTTTACGGTTAGGTTTAGGGTAAGGGTAATAGTTAGGGTTAGGGTTAGGGTTAGTGTAAGGGTAAGGGTTAGGGTTAGGGTAGGGTTAGGGCAAGGGTTAGGGTTAGGTTTAGGGTTAGGTTTAGGGTTTAGGGTTAGGGTAAGGGTAAGGGTTAGGGTTAGGGTTAGTGTTAGGGTTAAGGTTAGGGTTAGGTTTAGGATTAGGTTTTGGGTTAGGGTTATGTTTGGGTTAGGGTTAGGGTTAGGGTAAGAGTAGGGTTAGGGCTAAGGTTAGGTCCAGGGTTATTGTTAGGTTAAGGGTTAGGGTTAGGGTTAGGGTTAGGTTTAGGTTTAGGGTAAGGGTAAGGGTTAGGGTTAAGGTTAGGGTTAGAGTTAGGATTATGGTTAGGGTTAGGGTAAGGGTAAGGGTTAGGGTAAAGGTTAGGTTTAGGTGTAGGGTTAGGGTAAAGGTAGGGGTTAGGGTTAGGTTTACGGTTAGGTTTAGGGTAAGGGTAATAGTTAGGGTTAGGGTTAGGGTTAGTGTAAGGGTAAGGGTTAGGGTTAGGGTAGGGTTGGGGCAAGGGTTATGGTTAGGTTTAGGGTTAGGGTAAGGGTAAGGGTTAGTGTTAGGGTTAGTGTTAGGGTTAAGGTTAGGGTTAGGTTTAGGATTAGGTTTTGGGTTAGGGTTATGTTTGGGTTAGGGTTAGGGTAAGGGTAAGTGTTAGGTTTAGGGTTAGGGTTAGCGAAAGGGTAAGGGTTAGGGTTAGGGTTAGGTTTAGGTTAAGGATTGGGGTTAGGGTTAGGGTAAGGGTTAGGGTTAGGGTTAGGGGTAAGGTTAGGGTTAGGGTTAGGGCAAGGGTAAGGGTTAGGGCTAAGGTTAGGTTTAGGGTTATTGTTAGGTTAAGGGTTAGGGTTAGGGTTAGGGTTAGGTTTAGGTTTAGGGTTAGGTTTAGGGTTAGGTTAAGGGTGAGGGTTAGGGTTAAGGTTATGGTTAGTATTATGGTTAGGGTTAGGGTCAGTGTAAGGTTTACGGTTAGGTTTAGGGTTACGGTTAGTGTAAGGGTAAGGGTTAGGTTTAGGATTAGGGTTAGGTTTACGGTAACCGTTATGGTTAGGTTTAGGGTTAGGGTTAGGGTTAGGGTAAGGGTAAGGGTTAGGTTTAGGATTAGGGTTAGGTGTACGGTAGGGGTTAGGGTTAGGGTTAGTGTTATGGTTAGGTTTAGGGTTAGGGTTAGGGTAAGGGTAAGTGTTAGGGTTAGTGTTAGGGTTAGGTTTAGTGTTGGGGTTAAGGTTAGGGTTAGGGTTAGGGTAAGAGTTAGGGTGAGGGATAGGTTAGGGTTAGGGTTAGGGTAAGGTTTAGGGTTAGGTTTAGGGTTAGGGTTATGTTTAGGGTTACTGTTAGGGCTAGTGTTAGGGTTAGGGTAACGGTATGTGTTAGGGTTTGGGTTAGGGTTAAGGTTAGGGTTAGGGTTAGCGTTAGGGTAAGGGTAAGGGTTAGGGTTAGGGTTAGGATTAAAGTAAGGGTAAGGGTTAGGGTTAGGGTTAGGGTTAATTTTAGGGTTAGGGTAAGGTTTAGGGTTAGGTTTAGGGTAAGGGTAAGGGTTAGGTTTAGGGTTAGGGTTAGGGTTAGGTTAGGGTAAGGGTAAAGTTTAGGGTTAGGGTTAGAGTTAGAGTTAGGTTTAGGATTAGGGTAAGGGTAAGGGTTAGGTTTAGGGTTAGGGGTAGGGTTACGGTAAGGGTTAAGGTTAGGGTTAGGTTTAGGTTTAGGGTAAGGGTAAGTGTCAGTGTTAGGGTTAGGTTTAGGGTTAGTGTTAGGATAAGGGTAAGGGTTAGGGTTAGGGTTAGGCCTAGGGTTTGGTTTCGGGGTTAGGTTAGGTTTAGGGTTAGAGTTAGGTTTAGGGTTAGTGTTAGGGTAAGGGTAAGGGTAAGGGTTAGGTTTAGATTTAGAGTTAGTGTTAGGTTTAGGGTTAGGGTTAGGGTAAGGGTAAGGGTTAGGGATATGGTTAGGTTTAGGGTTAGGGTTAGAGGTAGGTTTAGGTTTAGGGTTAGGGTTTGGGTAAGGGTAAGTGTTAGGGTTAGGGTTAGGATTAGGGTTAGGATAAGAGTAAGGGTTAGGGTTAGGGTTAAGTTTAGGGTAAGGGTTAGGGTTAGGTTTAGGGTAAGGGTAAGTTTCAGGGTTAGGGTTAGGGTTGTGGTTAGGGTTAGGGTTAGGTTTAGGGTAAGGCTTAGGGTTACGGTTAGGGTAAAGTTTAGGGTAAGGGTAAGGGTTAGAGTTAGGGTTAGGGTTGGAGAAGGGTTAGGGTTAGGGTTAGTGTAGGGTTAGGGTTAGGGTTAGGGTTAGGGTTACGGCAAGGGTTAGCGTTAGGGTTAGGGTTAAGTTTAGGGTTGGGATTAGGGTTAGGGTTAGGGTTAGGGTAGGGATTAGGGTTAGGTTAAGGTTTACGTTTAGAGGTTAGGGTTAGGGTTAGAGTTAGGGTAAGGGTTAGGGTTAGGGTTAGGTTTAGGGTAAGGGTTAGGGTTAGGGTTAGGTCTAGGGAAAGTGTTAAGGATAGGGTTTGGGTTAGGTTTAGGGTTAGGGTTACTGTAAGGGTTAGGGTTAGGGTTAGGGTTAGGGTTAGGGTAAGGGTAAGTGTTAGGGTTAGGGTTTGGGTTAGGTTTAGGGTAAGTGTTAGGGTAAGGGTTAGGGACATTGTTAGGTTTAGGGTTGGGGTTAAGTTTAGGGTTAGGGTTAGGGTAAGTTTAAGTGTTAGGGTTAGGGTTAGGGTAAGTGTTAGGGTTAGGGTCAGGGTTAGGGTTAGGGTAAGGGTAAGTGTTAGTGTTAGGGTTAGGGTTAGGGTTTAGGGTAAGGGTTAGGGTTAGGGTTAGGGTTAGTGGTAAGGTCAGGGTTAGGGTTAGGGTAAGAGTAGGGTTAGGGCTAAGGTTAGGTCCAGGGTTATTGTTAGGTTAAGGGTTAGGGTTAGGGTTAGGGTTAGGTTTAGGGTTAGGGTAAGGGTAAGGGTTAGGGTTAAGGTTAGGGTTAGAGTTAGTATTATGGTTAGGGTTAGGGTAAGGGTAAGGGTTAGGGAAACGTTAGGGTTAGGGGTAGGGTTAGGGTAAAGGTAAGTGTTAGGGTTAGGTTTACAGTTAGGTTTAGGGAAAGGGTAATAGTTAGGGTTAGGGTTAGGGATAGTGTAAGGGTAAGAGTTAGGGTAGGGTTAGGGCAAGGGTTAGGGTTAGGTTTAGGGTTAGGGTAAGGTTAAGGGTAAGGGTTAGGGTTAGTTTTAGGGTTAGGGTTAGTGTTAGGTTTAGGGTTAGGGTTAGGGTTAGGTTTAGGGTTAGGGTTAGGGTAAGGGTAAGGGTTAGGGTTAGGGTTAGTGTTAGGGTTAAGGTTAGGGTTAGGTTTAGGATTAGGTTTTGTGTTAGGGTTATGTTTAGGGTTAGGGTTAAGGTAAGGGCAAGTGTTAGGTTTAGGGTTAGGGTTAGCGAAATGTTAAGGGTTAGGGTTAGGGTTAGGTTTAGGTTAAGGATTGGGGTTAGGGTTAGGGTAAGGGTTAGGGTTAGGTTTAGGGGTAAGGTTAGGGTTAGGGTAAGGGCAAGGGTAAGGGTTAGGGCTAAGGTTAGGTTTAGGGTTATTGTTAGGTTAAGGGTTAGGGTTAGGGTTAGGGTTAGGTTTAGGTTTAGGGTTAGGTTTAGGGTTAGGTTAAGGGTGAGGGTTAGGGTTAAGGTTAAGGTTAGTATTATGGTTAGGGTTAGGGTCAGTGTAAGGTTTACGGTTAGGTTTATGGTTAGGGTTAGGGTAAGGGTAAGGGTTAGTGTTAGGGTTAGGGTTAGGGTTAGGTTTAGGGTTAAGTTTAGGGTTAGGATTAGGGTTAGGGTTAGGGTTAGGGTAGGGATTAGGGTAAGGGTAAGTGTTAGGTTTAGGGTTAGGGTTAGGGTTAGGTTTAGGGTTAGTGTTAGGGCATGGGTTAGCGTTAGGGTTAGGGTTAAGTTTAGGGTTAGGGTTAGGGTTAGGGTAGGGATTAGGGTAAGGGTAAGTGTTAGGTTTAGGGTTAGGGTAAAGTTAAGGGTTAGGGTTAGTGTGAGTGTTAGGGTTAGGTTAAGGTTTACGTTTAGAGGTTAGTGTTAGGGTTAGAGTTAGGGTAAGGGTTAGGGTTAGGGTTAGGTCTAGGGCAAGTGTTAAGGATAGGGTTTGGGTTAGGTTTAGGGTTAGGGTTACTGTAAGGGTTAGGGTTAGTGTTAGGGTTAGGGTAAGTGTAAGTGTTAGGGTTAGGGTTTGGGTTAGGTTTAGGGTAAGTGTTAGGGTAACGGTTAGGGACATTTTTAGGTTTAGGGTTGGGGTTAAGTTTAGGGTTAGGGTTAGGGTAAGTTTAAGTGTTAGGGTTAGGGTTAGGTTTAGGGTAAGTGTTAGGGTTAGGGTCAGGGTTAGGGTTAGGGTAAGGGTAAGTGTTAGGGTTAGGGTTAGGGTTAGGTGTTAGGGTAAGGGTTAGGGTTAGGGTTAGGGTTAGTGGTAAGGTTAGGGTTGGGGTTAGTGTAAGAGTAGGGTTAGGGCTAAGGTTAGGTCCAGGGTTATTGTTAGGTTAAGGGTTAGGGTTAGGGTTAGGGTTAGGTTTAGGGTTAGGGTAAGGGTAAGGGTAAGGGTTAGGGTTAAGGTTAGGGTTAGAGTTAGGATTATGGTTAGGGTTAGGGTAAGTGTAAGGGTTAGGGTTACGGTCAGGGTTAGGCTAAGGGTAAGGGTTAGGGTTAGGGTTAGGGTTAGGGTAAGGTTATGGGTTAGGGTTAAGGCTAGGGCCAGGGATAGGGTTAGGGTTAGGGTTTGGTTAAGTGTTAGGGTTAGGTTTAGGGTTAGGGTTAGGGTAAGGGTTAGGCTTAGGGTTAGGTTTAGGTTTAGGGTTAGGGTTAGGTTTAGGGTAAGGATAAGGGTTAGGGGTAAGGTTAGGGTTAGGGTTAGGGTTAGGGTTAGGATTAAGATTAGGTTTAGGGTGAGGGTAAGGGTAAGGGTTAGGGTAAGTTTTAGGGTTAGGGTTAGGGTAAGGGTAAGGGTTAGGGTTAGGGTTAGGGTTAGGTTTAGGGTTATGGTTAGGGTAGGGGTAAGGGTTTGGCTTAAGGTTAGGGCTAGGGTTAGGTTAGGGTTAGGGTAAGGGTAAGGGTTAGGGTTAGGGTTAGTGTTAGGGTTAGGGTTAAGGGTTAGGGTTAGGGTTAGGTTTATGGTTAGGGTTAGGGTAAGGGTAAGGATTAGTGTTAGGGTTACGGTTAGGGTTAGTGATAGGTTTAGGATTAGGGTTAGGGTAAGGGTAAGTGTTAGGGTTAGGGTTAGGGTTAGGTTTAGGGTTAGTGTTACGGCAAGGGTTAGCGTTAGGGTTAGGGTTAAGTTTAGGGTTGGGATTAGGGTTAGGGTTAGGGTTAGGGTAGGGATTAGGTTTAGGTTAAGGAATACGTTTAGAGGTTAGGGTTAGGGTTAGAGTTAGGGTAAGGGTTAGGGTTAGGGTTAGGTTTAGGGTAAGGGTTAGGGTTAGGTCTAGGGAAAGTGTTAAGGATAGGGTTTGGGTTAGGTTTAGGGTTAGGGTTACTGTAAGGGTTAGGGTTAGGGTTAGGGTTAGGGTTAGGGTAAGGGTAAGTGTTAGGGTTAGGGTTTGGCTTAGGTTTAGGGTAAGTGTTAGGGTAAGGGTTAGGGACATTGTTAGGTTTAGGGTTGGGGTTAAGTTTAGGGTTAGGGTTAGGGTAAGTTTAAGTTTTAGGGTTAGGGTTAGGGTTAGGGTAAGTGTTAGGGTTAGGGTCAGGGTTAGGTTTAGGGTAAGGGTAAGTGTTAGGGTAAGGGTTAGGGTTAGGGTTTAGGGTAAGGGTTAGGGTTAGGGTTAGGGTTAGTGGTAAGGTTAGGGTTAGGGTTAGGGTAAGAGTAGGGTTAGGGCTAAGGTTAGGTCCAGGGTTATTGTTAGGTTAAGGGTTAGGGTTAGGGTTAGGGGTTAGGGTTAGGTTTAGGGGTAAGGGTAAGGGTTAGGGTTAAGGTTAGGGTTAGAGTTAGGATTATGGGTTAGGGTTAGGGTATGGGTAAGGGTTAGGGTAAAGGTTAGGGTTAGGGAGGTTAGGGTTAGGGGTAAGGGTAGGGGTAGTTAGGGTTAGGGTAGGTTAGGGTTGGGTTAGGGTTAGGTAGGGTAGGGTTAGGGTTAGGGTTAGGGTAGGGTAGGGTTAGGTAGGGTTAGGGTTAGGGGTAGGGGGTAGGGTTAGGGGTTAGGGTTAGGGTTAGGTTAGGGTTAGGGTTAGGGTTAGGGTTAGGGTTAGGGGTTAGGGTGGTAGGGAGGAGGTGGGGTTAGGGA
>NW_028327404.1:0-39965 GCF_031878675.1 Megascapheus bottae | reverse complement strand
TCTCCATTCTATGAATTCACACACCTCCATTCTATGACTTCACACACTTCCATTTGGACTTCACACATCTACAATCTATGACTACACACACCTCCATTCTTTGACTTCACACACCTCCATCCTATGACTACAGTCAACCTCCATTCTATGACTTCACACACCTCCATTCTATGACTTCACACACCTCCATTCTATGACTTCACACACCTCCATTCTATGACTTCACACATCTCCATTCTATGACTTCACACATCTCCATTCTGTGACTTCACACACCTCCATTCTATGTCTTCATACACCTCCATTCTGAGTTCACACACCTCCATTCTGTGACTTGACACACTTCCATTCTGTCTTCACACACCTCCATTTTATGACTTCACACACCTCGATTCTATGACTCCACATATACATTTTGACTTCACACACCTCCATTCAGACTTCACACCCCTCCATTCTGACTCCACACACCTCCATTCTATGAGTTTTACGTACCTCCATTCTGTGACTCCACACACCTCCATTCTGTGACTTCACACACATTCATTCAGACTTCACACACCTCCATTCTGACTTCACACTCCTCCATTCTATGACTTCACACAGCTCCATTCTGTGACTTCACACACCTCCATTCTATGATTTCACACACCTCCATTGTATGACTTCTCACACCTCCATTCTATGACTTCACACACTTCCATTCTGACTTCACACATTCTTACTTCATATTCATCCATTCCATGAATTCACACACATTCATTCTGAATTCACACACCACCATTCTGACTTCACACACCTCCATTCTGTGACTTCACACACCTCCATTCTATGATTCCACACACCTCCATTCTGACTTCACACACCTCCCTTCTGTGACCTCACACACCTCCATTCTGTGACTTCACACACCTCCATTGTGTGACTTCAAAAACCTCCATTCTATGACTTCACACACTTCCATTCTGTGACTTCACTCACCTCCATTTTTTGACTTCACACACCTTCATTCTATGACTTCACACACCTCCATTCTGTGATTTCACGCACCTCCAGTCTATGACACAAATACATTATGACTTTACACACCTCCACTCTGACTTCACACACCTCCACTCTGACTTCACACACCTCCATTCTATGACTTCACACACCTCCAATCTATGACTTCATACACATCAGTTCTCTTACTTCACACACCTCCGTTCTCTGACTTCACACACCTCCGTTCTCTGACTTCATACACCTCCAATCTATGACTTCACACACCTCCATTCTATGAATTTACACACCTCCATTCTGTGACTTCACTCACCTCCATTCTGTGACTTCACACATCTCCATTGTCTGACTTCACAAACCTCTATTCTATGACCTCACACACTTCCATTCTGTGACTTCACTCACCTCCATTGTGTGACTTCACACACCACCATTCTGACTTCACACACCTCCATTCTGTGACTTCACACACCTCCATTCTATGATTCCACATACCTCCATTCTGACTTCACACACCTCAATTTTGTGACCTCACACACCTCCATTCTATGACTTCACACAACTCCAGTCTGTGACTTCACTCACCTCCATTCTGTGACTTCACACACCTCCATTGTGTGACTTCAAAATCCTCCATTTTATGACTTCACACACTTCCATTCTGTGACTTCACTCACGTCCATTCTTTGACGTCACACACCTTCATTCTATGACTTCACACACCTCCATTCTGTGATTTCACGCACCTCCAGTCTATGACACACATACATTCTGACTTTACACACCTCCACTCTGACTTCACACACCTCCACTCTGACTTCACACACCTCCATTCTATGACTTCACACACCTCCAATCTATGACTTCACACACCTCAGTTCTCTTACTTCACACACCTCCGTTCTCTGATTTCACACACCTCCGTTCTCTGACTTCATACACCTCCAATCTATGACTTCATACACCTCCATTCTATGACTTCACACACCTCCATTCTCTGACTTCACACACCTACATTCTATGACTACACACACCTCCATTCTGTGACTTCACACACCTCCATCCTATGACTACAGTCACCTCCATTCTATGACTTCACACACCTCCATTCTATGACTTCACTCACCTCCGTTCTATGACTTCACACACATCCATTCTAAGACTTCACACATCTCCATTCTATGACTTCACACATCTCCATTCTGTGACTTCACACACCTCCATTCTATGACTCCACACACCTCCATTCTATGACTTCACACCTCCATTCTATGACTTCACACACTTCCATCCTATGACTACAGTCACCTCCATTCTATGACTCCACACACCTCCATTCTATGACTACACACCTCAATTCTATGGCTTCACACACCTCCATTCTATGACTTCACACCACACCATTCTATGACTTCACACACCTCTATTCTAGGCTACAAAACCCTCCATTCTATGACTTCACACACCTCCATTCTATGACTTCACACACCTCCACCCTGGGACTTCACACACCTCTAATTTCTGACTTCACTCACCTCCATTTTGACTTCACTCACCTCCATTCTATGACTTCACACACCTCCATTCTATGACTTCACACACCTCCATTCTATGACTTCACCCACTTCCATTCTATGACTTCACACACCTCCATTCTATGATTTCACACACCTCCATTCTATGAATTCACACACCTCCATTCTATGACTTCACACACTTCCATTTGGACTTCACACATCTACAATCTATGACTACACACACCTCCATTCTTTGACTTCACACACCTCCACCCTATGACTACAGTCACCTCCATTCTATGACTTCACACACCTCCATTCTATGACTTCACACACCTCCATTCTATGACTTCACACACCTCCATTCTATGACTTCACACATCTCCATTCTATGACTTCACACATCTCCATTCTGTGACTTCACACACCTCCATTCTATGTCTTCATACACCTCCATTCTGAGTTCACACACCTCCATTCTGTGACTTGACACACTTCCATTCTGTCTTCACACACCTCCATTTTATGACTTCACACACCTCGATTCTATGACTCCACATATACATTTTGACTTCACACACCTCCATTCAGACTTCACACCCCTCCATTCTGACTCCACACACCTCCATTCTATGAGTTTACGTACCTCCATTCTGTGACTCCACACACCTCCATTCTGTGACTTCACACACATTCATTCAGACTTCACACACCTCCATTCTGACTTCACACTCCTCCATTCTATGACTTCACACAGCTCCATTCTGTGACTTCACACACCTCCATTCTATGATTTCACACACCTCCATTGTATGACTTCTCACACCTCCATTCTATGACTTCACACACTTCCATTCTGACTTCACACATTCTTACTTCATATTCATCCATTCCATGAATTCACACACATTCATTCTGAATTCACACACCACCATTCTGACTTCACACTCCTCCATTCTGTGACTTCACACACCTCCATTCTATGATTCCACACACCTCCATTCTGACTTCACACACCTCCCTTCTGTGACCTCACACACCTCCATTCTGTGACTTCACACACCTCCATTGTGTGACTTCAAAAACCTCCATTCTATGACTTCACACACTTCCATTCTGTGACTTCACTCACCTCCATTTTTTGACTTCACACACCTTCATTCTATGACTTCACACACCTCCATTCTGTGATTTCACGCACCTCCAGTCTATGACACAAATACATTATGACTTTACACACCTCCACTCTGACTTCACACACCTCCACTCTGACTTCACACACCTCCATTCTATGACTTCACACACCTCCAATCTATGACTTCATACACATCAGTTCTCTTACTTCACACACCTCCGTTCTCTGACTTCACACACCTCCGTTCTCTGACTTCATACACCTCCAATCTATGACTTCACACACCTCCATTCTATGAATTTACACACCTCCATTCTGTGACTTCACTCACCTCCATTCTGTGACTTCACACATCTCCATTGTCTGACTTCACAAACCTCTATTCTATGACCTCACACACTTCCATTCTGTGACTTCACTCACCTCCATTCTGTGACTTCACACACCACCATTCTGACTTCACACACCTCCATTCTGTGACTTCACACACCTCCATTCTATGATTCCACATACCTCCATTCTGACTTCACACACCTCCATTTTTTGACCTCACACACCTCCATTCTATGACTTCACACAACTCCAGTCTGTGACTTCACTCACCTCCATTCTGTGACTTCACACACCTCCATTGTGTGACTTCAAAATCCTCCATTTTATGACTTCACACACTTCCATTCTGTGACTTCACTCACGTCCATTCTTTGACGTCACACACCTTCATTCTATGACTTCACACACCTCCATTCTGTGATTTCACGCACCTCCAGTCTATGACACACATACATTCTGACTTTACACACCTCCACTCTGACTTCACACACCTCCACTCTGACTTCACACACCTCCATTCTATGACTTCACACACCTCCAATCTATGACTTCACACACCTCAGTTCTCTTACTTCACACACCTCCGTTCTCTGATTTCACACACCTCCGTTCTCTGACTTCATACACCTCCAATCTATGACTTCACACACCTCCATTCTATGAATTTACACACCTCCATTCTGTGACTTCACTCACCTCCATTCTGTGACTTCACACACCTCGACTGTCTGACTTCACAAACCTCTATTCTATGACTTCACACACTTCCATTCTGTGACTTCACTCACCTCCATTCTGTGACTTCACACACCTCCATTCTGAATTCACAAACCTCCATTCTATGACTTAAAAAACACCTCCATTCTCTGACTTCACACACCTCCATTTTGACTTCACACACCTCCATTCTGTGAATTCACACACCTCCATTCTATGACATCACACACCTCCTTCTGTGACTTCACACACCACCATTTTGACTTCACAAAACTCCAATCTGTGACGTCACACACCTCCATTCTCTGACTTCACACACCTCCTTTCTATTAATTCACACAACTCCAGTCTATGACTTCACACACCTCCATTCTATGACTTCACACACCTCCATTTTGTGACTTCACTCACCACCATTCTGTGATTTCACACACCTCCATTCTTACCTCATAAACGTCCATTCTATGACTTCACACACCTCCACTCTCTGACTTCACACACCTCCATTCTGACTTCACACAACTTCATTCTGTGACTTCACACACCTCCATTCTGTGACTTCACACACCTCCATTCTGTGTCTTCACACACCTCCTTTCTGACTTCACACACCTCCATTTTGACTTCACAAAACTTCAATCTGTGACTTCACACACCTCCATTCTCTGACTTCACACACCTCCTTTCTATGAATTCACACAACTCCATTCTATGACTTCACACACCTCCATTCTATTACTTCACACACCTCCATTTTGTGACTACACTCACCACCAATCTGTGATTTCACACACCTCCATTCTTACCTCACAAACGTCCATTCTATGACTTCACACACCTCCATTCTCTGACTTCACACACCTCCATTCTGTGACTTCACACACCGTCATTCTGTGTCTTCACACACCTCCTTTCTGACTTCACACACCTGCATTCTGACTTCAAACAACTCCAATACGTGAATTCACACACCTCCTTTCTCTAACTTCACACACCTCCTTTCTGTGAATTCACACAACTCCATTCTATGACTTCACACACCTCCATTCTATGACTTGACACACCTCCATTCTATGATTTCACACATCTCCATTCTATGACTTCACACACCTCCATTCTGTGACTTCACACACCTGCATTCTTTGACTTAACACACCTCAATTCTCTCTTCACACACCTCCATTCTATGACTTCACACACCTCCATTCTATGACTTCACACACCTCCATTCTGTGACTTCACACACCTCCATTCTATGATTCCTCACACCTCCATTCTGACTTCACACCTTAACCTCCATTCTGTGACCTCACACATCTCCATTCTATGACTTCACACACCTCCATTTTGACTTCACACAACTCCATTCTATGACTTCACACACCTCCATTCTTACTTCAGATTCATACATTCTATGAATTCACACACATCCATTCTGAATTCACACACCACCATTCTGACTTCACACACCTCCATTCTGTGACTTCACACACCTCCATTCTATGATTCCACACACCTCCCTTCTGACTTCACACACCTCCATTCTGGGACCTTACACACCTCCATTCTATGACTTCACACAACTCCAGTCTGTGACTTCACACACCGCCATTCTATGACTTCACACATCTCCATTCTTACTTCATATTCATCCATTCTATGAATTCACACACATCCATTCTGAATTAACACACCTCCATTCTGACTTCACACACCTCCATTCTGTGACTTCACACACCTACATTCTGACTACACACCCCTCCATTCTTACCTCACAAACCTCCATTCTATGAATACACACCTCCATTCTCTGACTTCACACACCTCCATTCTATGACTACACACACCTCCATTCTGTGACTTCACACACCTCCATTCTTATTTCGCACACCTCCATTTTTTGACTTCACACACTTCCATTCTGACTTCACACACTTTCATTCTGTGACTTCACACACCTCCATTCTGCGACTTAACACACCTTCATTCTTTGACTTTGCAAACCTATATTCTGTGATTTCACACGCCTGCATTCTATGACTTCACTCACCTCCAATCTATGACTTCACACACCTACATTCTACGACTTCACCCACCTCCATTCTGTGACTTCACACACCTCCATTCTATGACTTCACACACCTTCATTCTATGACTTCATACACCTCCATTCTATGACTTCACACACCTCCATTCTCTGACTTCACACACCTACATTCTATGACTACACACACCTCCATTCTGCGACTTCACACACCTCCATCCTATGACTACAGTCACCTCCATTCTATGACTTCACACACCTCTATTCTATGACTTCACTCACCTCCGTTCTATGACTTCACACACCTCCATTCTATGACTTCACACATCTCCATTCTATGACTTCACACATCTCCATTCTGTGACTTCACACACCTCCATTCTATGACTCCACACACCTCCATTCTATGACTACACACCTCCATTCTATGACTTCACACCACACCATTCTATGACTTCACACACCTCCATTCTAGACTTCACACCCCTTCATTCTATGACTTCCCACACCTCCATTCTATGACTTCACACACCTCCACTCTGGGACTTCACACACCTCTAATTTCTGACTTCACTCACCTCCATTTTGACTTCACTCACCTCCATTCTATGACTTCACACACCTCCATTCTGTGACTTCACACACCTCCATTCTATGACTTCACACACCTCCACTCTGAGACTTCACACACCACTAATTTCTGACTTCACTCACCTCCAATTTGACTACACTCACCTCCATTCTATGACTTCACACACCTCCATTCTATGACTTCACATACCTCCATTCTATGAGTTCACTCACTTCCATTCTATGACTTCACACACCTCCATTCTATGATTTCACACACCTCCATTCTATGAATTCACACACCTCCATTCTATGACATCACACACTTCCATTTGGACTTCACACAACTGCACTCTATGACTATACACACCTCCATTCTGTGACTTCACACACCTCCATCCTATGACTACAGTAACCTCCATGCTATGACTTCACACACCTCCATTCTATGACTTCACACACCTCCATTCTATGACTTCACACATCTCCATTCTATAACTTCACACATCTCCATTCTGTGACTTCACACACCTCCATTCTATGTCTTCATACACCTCCATTCTGAGTTCACACACCTCCATTCTGTGACTTGACACACCTCCATTCTGTCTTCACACACCTCCATTTTATGACTTCACACACCTCGATTCTATGACTCCACATAAACATTTAGACTTCACACACCTCCAATCTCTGACTTCAAGCACCTCCTTTCTGTCACTTCACACACCTCCATTCTATGACTTCACACCCCTGCATTCTATGACTTCACACACCTCCATTCTATGACTTCACACACCTCCATTCTATGACTTCACACACCTCCATTCTATGAATTCACACACCTAAATTCTGACTTCAGACAGCTCCATTCTGTGACTTCACACACCTCCATTCTATGATTTCACACACCTCTATTCAATGACTTCACACTCCTGCATTCTATGACTTCACACACCTCCATTCTATGACTTCACACTCCTTCCTTCTATGTATTCACACACCTTCATTCTGACTTCACACAGCTCCATTCTGTGACTTCACACACCTCCATTCTATGATTTCACATAACTCCATTCTATGACTTCACACATCTCCATTTTATGACTTCACACACCTCAATTCTGACTTAACACAGCTCCATTCTATGACTTCTCACATCACCACTCTGTGACTTCACACACCTCCATTCTGACTTCAAAAACCTCCAATCTGTGACTTCACACACCTCCATTCTATGATGTCACACACCTCCATTCTGTGACTACATACACCTCCATTCTATGACTTCGCACATCTCCATTCTTCGACTTCACACACCTCCATTCTATGACTTCACACAGCTCCATTCTATGACTTCACACACCTCAATTCTGTGACTTCACACACATCCTTTAAATGACTTCACACACTTCCATTCAGTGACTTCACACACCTCCATTCTATGACTTCACATACCTCCATTCTATGACTTCACACACCTCCATTCTCTGACTTCACACGCCTACATTCTGACTTCACACCCCTCCATTCTCACTTCACACACCTCCATTCTATTAGTTTACACACCTCCATTCTGTGACTTCACACACCTCCATTCTGTGACTTCACACACCTCCATCCTATGACTTCACTCACCTCCATTCTACGACTTCCCACACCTCTCTTCTGTGACTTCACAGACCTCCATTCTGTGACTTCACACACCTCCAATCTGTGACTTCACACACCTCCAAAATGTGACCTCACACACCTCCATCCTATGACTTCACTCACCTCCATTCTATGACTTCACACACCTGCATTCTACGACTTCACACACCTCCATTCTGTGACTTCACACACCTCCATTCTATGACTTCATACACCTCCATTCTATGACTTCACACACCTCCATTCTCTGACTTCACACACCTACATTCTATGACTACACACACCTCCATTCTGTGACTTCACACACCTCCATCCTATGACTACAGTCACCTCCATTCTATGACTTCACACACCTCCATTCTATGACTTCACTCACCTCCGTTCTGTGACTTCACACACCTCCATTCTAAGACTTCACACATCTCCATTCTATGACTTCACACATCTCCATTCTGTGACTTCACACACCTCCATTCTATGACTCCACACATCTCCATTCTATGACTACACACCTCCATTCTATGACTTCACACACCTCCATTCTATGAGTTCACACCACACCATTCTATGACTTCACACACCTCTATTCTAGACTTCAAACCCCTCCATTCTATGACTTCCCACACCTCCATTCTATGACTTCACACAACTCCACTCTGGGACTTCACACACCTCTAATTTCTGACTTCACTCACCTCCATTTTGACTTCACTCACCTCCATTCTATGACTTCACACATCTCCATCCTATGACTACAGTCACCTCCATTCTATGACTCCACACACCTCCATTCTATGACTACACACCTCAATTCTATGACTTCACACACCTCCATTCTATGAGTTCACACTACACCATTCTATGACTTCACACATCTCTATTCTAGACTTCAAACCCCTCCATTCTATGACTTCCCACACCTCCATTCTATGACTTCACACACCTCCACTCTGGGACTTCACCCACCTCTAATTTCTGACTTCACTCACCTCCATTTTGACTTCACTCACCTCCATTCTATGACTTCACACACCTCCATTCTATGACTTCACACACCTCCATTCTATGATTTCACCCACTTCCATTCTATGACTTCACACACCTCCATTCTAGGATTTCACACACCTCCATTCTATGACTTCACACACCTCCATTCTATGATTTCACCCACTTCCATTCTATGACTTCACACACCTCCATTCTAGGATTTCACACACCTCCATTCTATGACTTCACACACCTCCATTCTATGACTTCACACACCTTCCTTCTATGTATTCACACACCTCCATTCTGACTTCACACAGCTCCATTCTGTGACTTCACACACCTCCATTCTATGATTTCACACAACTCCATTCTATGACTTCACACATCTCCATTTTATGACTTCACACACCTCCATTCTGACTTAACACAGCTCCATTCTATGACTTCTCACACCACCACTCTGTGACTTCACACACCTCCATTCTGACTTCAAAAACCTCCATTCTGTGACTTCACACACCTCCATTCTATGATGTCACACACCTCCATTCTGTGACTACATACACCTCCATTCTATGACTTCGCACATCTCCATTCTTCGACTTCACACACCTCCATTCTATGACTTCACACAGCTCCATTCTATGACTTCACACACTTCAATTCTGTGACTTCACACACCTTCCTTCTATGTATTCACACACCTCCATTCTGACTTCACACAGCTCCATTCTGTGACTTCACACACCTCCATTCTATGATTTCACACAACTCCATTCTATGACTTCACACATCTCCATTTTATGACTTCACACACCTCCATTCTGACTTAACACAGCTCCATTCTATGACTTCTCACACCACCACTCTGTGACTTCACACACCTCCATTCTGACTTCAAAAACCTCCATTCTGTGACTTCACACACCTCCATTCTATGATGTCACACACCTCCATTCTGTGACTACATACACCTCCATTCTATGACTTCGCACATCTCCATTCTTCGACTTCACACACCTCCATTCTATGACTTCACACAGCTCCATTCTATGACTTCACACACTTCAATTCTGTGACTTCACACACCTTCCTTCTATGTATTCACACACCTCCATTCTGACTTCACACAGCTCCATTCTGTGACTTCACACACCTCCATTCTATGATTTCACACAACTCCATTCTATGACTTCACACATCTCCATTTTATGACTTCACACACCTCCATTCTGACTTAACACAGCTCCATTCTATGACTTCTCACACCACCACTCTGTGACTTCACACACCTCCATTCTGACTTCAAAAACCTCCATTCTGTGACTTCACACACCTCCATTCTATGATGTCACACACCTCCATTCTGTGACTACATACACCTCCATTCTATGACTTCGCACATCTCCATTCTTACTTCATATTCATCCATTCTATGACTTCACACACCTCCATTCTGTGACCTCACACACCTCCATTCTATGACTTCACACACCTCCATTTTGACTTCACACAACTCCATTCTATGACTTCACACACCTCCATTCTTACTTCATATTCATCCATTCTATGAATTCACACACATCCATTCTGAATTCACACACCACCATTCTGACTTCACACACCTCCATTCTGTGACTTCACACACCTCCATTCCATGATTCCTCACACCTCCATTCTGACTTCACACACCTCCATTCTGGGACCTTACACACCTCCATTCTATGACTTCACACAACTCCAGTCTGTGACTTCACACACCGCCATTCTATGACTTCACACATCTCCATTCTTACTTCATATTCATCCATTCTATGAATTCACACACATCCATTCTGAATTAACACACCTCCATTCTGACTTCACACACCTCCATTCTGTGACTTCACACACCTACATTCTGACTACACACCCCTCCATTCTTACCTCACAAACCTCCATTCTATGAATACACACCTCCATTCTGTGACTTCACACACCTCCATTCTATAACTTCACACACCTACATTCTCTGACTTCACACACCTACATTCTATGACTACACACACCTCCATTCTGTGACTTCACACACCTCCATTCTTATTTCGCACACCTCCATTTTTTGACTTCACACACCTCCATTCTGACTTCACACACTTTCATTCTGTGACTTCACACACCTCCATTCTGCGACTTAACACACCTTCATTCTTTGACTTTGCAAACCTATATTCTGTGATTTCACACGCCTCCATTCTATGACTTCACTCACCTCCATTCTATGACTTCACACACCTACATTCTACGACTTCACCCACCTCCATTCTGTGACTTCACACACCTCCATTCTATGACTTCACACACCTCCATTCTATGACTTCATACACCTCCATTCTATGACTTCACACACCTCCATTCTCTGATTTCACACACCTACATTCTATGACTACACACACCTCCATTCTGCGACTTCACACACCTCCATCCTATGACTACAGTCACCTCCATTCTATGACTTCACACACCTCTATTCTATGACTTCACTCACCTCCGTTCTATGACTTCACACACCTCCATTCTATGACTTCACACATCTCCATTCTATGACTTCACACATCTCCATTCTGTGACTTCACACACCTCCATTCTATGACTCCACACACCTCCATTCTATGACTACACACCTCCATTATATGACTTCACACCACACCATTCTATGACTTCACACACCTCCATTCTAGACTTCACACCCCTCCATTCTATGACTTCCCACACCTCCATTCTATGACTTCACACACCTCCATTCTGGGACTTCACACACCTCTAATTTCTGACTTCACTCACCTCCATATTGACTTCACTCACCTCCATTCTATGACTTCACACACCTCCATTCTGTGACTTCACACACCTCCATTCTATGACTTCACACACCTCCATTCTATGAGTTCACCCACTTCCATTCTATGACTTCACACACTTCCATTCTATGATTTCACACACCTCCATTCTATGAATTCACACACCTCCATTCTATGACATCACACACTTCCATTTGGACTTCACACAACTGCACTCTATGACTACACACACCTCCATTCTGTGACTTCACACACCTCCATCCTATGACTAGAGTCACCTCCATGCTATGACTTCACACACCTCCATGCTATGACTTCACACACCTCCATTCTATGACTTCACACATCTCCATTCCATGACTTCACACATCTCCATTCTGTGACTTCACACACCTCCATTCTATGTCTTCATACACCTCCATTCTGAGTTCACACACCTCCATTCTGTGACTTGACACACCTCCATTCTGTCTTCACACACCTCCATTTTATGACTTCACACACCTCGATTCTATGACTCCACATAAACATTTAGACTTCACACACCTCCAATCTCTGACTTCAAGCACCTCCTTTCTGTCACTTCACACACCTCCATTCTATGACTTCACACCCCTGCATTCTATGACTTCACACACCTCCATTCTATGACTTCACACACCTCCATTCTATGACTTCACACACCTCCATTCTATGAATTCACACACGTCCATTCTGACTTCACACAGCTCCATTCTGTGACTTCACACACCTCCATTCTATGTCTTCATACACCTCCATTCTGAGTTCACACACCTCCATTCTGTGACTTGACACACCTCCATTCTGTCTTCACACACCTCCATTGTATGACTTCACACACCTCGATTCTATGACTCCAAATAAACATTTTGACTTCACACACCTCCAATCTCTGACTTCACGCACCTCCATTCTGTGACTTAACACACCTCCATTCTATGACTTCACACACCTCCATTCTATGAATTCACACACCTAAATTCTGACTTCAGACAGCTCCATTCTGTGACTTCAGACACCTCCATTCTATGATTTCACACACCTCCATTCAATGACTTCACACTCCTGCATTCTATGACTTCACACACGTCCATTCTATGACTTCACACACCTTCCTTCTATGTATTCACACACCTTCATTCTGACTTCACACAGCTCCATTCTGTGACTTCACACACCTCCATTCTATGATTTCACACAACTCCATTCTATGACTTCACACATCTCCATTTTATGACTTCACACACCTCAATTCTGACTTAACACAGCTCCATTCTATGACTTCTCACACCACCACTCTGTGACTTCACACACCTCCATTCTGACTTCAAAAACCTCCATTCTGTGACTTCACACACCTCCATTCTATGATGTCACACACCTCCATTCTGTGACTACATACACCTCCATTTTATGACTTCGCACATCTCCATCCTTCGACTTCACACACCTCCATTCTATGATTTCACACAGCTCCATTCTATGACTTCACACAGCTCAGTTCTGTGACTTCACACACATCCTTTAAATGACTTCACACACTTCCATTCAGTGACTTCACACACCTCCATTCTATGACTTCACATACCTCCATTCTATGACTTCACACACCTCCATTCTCTGACTTCACACGCCTACATTCTGACTTCACACCCCTCCATTCTCACTTCACACACCTCCATTCTATTAGTTTACACACCTCCATTCTGTGACTTCACACACCTCCAATCTGTGACTTCACACACCTCCATCCTATGACTTCACTCACCTCCATTCTACGACTTCACACACCTCTCTTCTGTGACTTCACAGACCTCCATTCTGTGACTTCACACACTTCCAATCTGTGACTTCACACACCTCCAAAATGTGACCTCACACACCTCCATCCTATTACTTCACTCACCTCCATTCTATGACTTCACACACTTCCATTCTACGACTTCACACACCTCCATTCTGTGACTTCACACACCTCCATTCTATGACTTCATACACCTCCATTCTATGACTTCACACCCCTCCATTCTGACTTCACACACCTCCATTCTATGAGTTTACGCACCTCCATTCTGTGACTCCACACACCTCCATTCTGTGACTTCACACACATTCATTCAGACTTCACACACCTCTATTCTGACTTCACACTCCTCCATTCTGTGACTTCACACAGCTCCATTCTGTGACTTCACACACCTCAATTCTATGATTTCACACACCTCCATTGTATGACTTCTCACACCTCCATTCTATGACTTCACGCACTTCCATTCTGACTTCACACATTCTTACTTCATATTCAACCATTCCATGAATTCACACACATCCATTCTGAATTCACACACCACCATTCTGACTTCACACACCTCCATTCTGTGACTTCACACACCTCCATTCTATGATTCCACACACCTCCATTCTGACTTCACACACCTCCCTTCTGTGACCTCACACACCTCCATTCTGTGACTTCACACACCTACATTGTGTGACTTCAAAAACCTCCATTCTATGACTTCACACACTTCCATTCTGTGACTTCACTCACCTCCATTCTTTGACTTAACACACCTTCATTCTATGACTTCACACACCTCCATTCTGTGATTTCACGCACCTCCAGTCTATGACACACATACATTATGACTTTACACACCTCCACTCTGACTTCACACACCTCCACTCTGACTTCACACACCTCCATTCTATGACTTCACACACCTCCAATCTATGACTTCATACACATCAGTTCTCTTACTTCACACACCTCCGTTCTCTGACTTCACACACCTCCGTTCTCTGACTTCATACACCTCCAATCTATGACTTCACACACCTCCATTCTATGAATTTACACACCTCCATTCTGTGACTTCACTCACCTCCATTCTGTGACTTCACACATCTCCATTGTCTGACTTCACAAACCTCTATTCTATGACCTCACACACTTCCATTCTGTGACTTCACTCACCTCCATTGTGTGACTTCACACACCACCATTCTGACTTCACACACCTCCATTCTGTGACTTCACACACCTCCATTCTATGATTCCACATACCTCCATTCTGACTTCACACACCTCCATTTTGTGACCTCACACACCTCCATTCTATGACTTCACACAACTCCAGTCTGTGACTTCACTCACCTCCATTCTGTGACTTCACACACCTCCATTGTGTGACTTCAAAATCCTCCATTCTATGACTTCACACACTTCCATTCTGTGACTTCACTCACGTCCATTCTTTGACTTCACACACCTTCATTCTATGACTTCACACACCTCCATTCTGTGATTTCACGCACCTCCATTCTATGACACACATACATTCTGACTTTACACACCTCCACTCTGACTTCACACACCTCCTCTCTGACTTCACACACCTCCATTCTATGACTTCACACACCTCCAATCTATGACTTCACACACCACAGTTCTCTTACTTCACACACCTCCGTTCTCTGATTTCACACACCTCCGTTCTCTGACTTCATACACCTCCAATCTATGACTTCACACACCTCCATTCTATGAATTTACACACCTCCATTCTGTGACTTCACTCACCTCCATTCTGTGACTTCACACACCTCCACTGTCTGACTTCACAAACCTCTATTCTATGACTTCACACACTTCCATTCTGTGCCTTCACTCACCTCCATTCTGTGACTTCACACACCTCCATTCTGAATTCACAAACCTCCATTCTATGACTTAAAAAACACCTCCATTCTCTGACTTCACACACCTCCATTTTGACTTCACACAACTCCATTCTGTGACTTCACACACCTCCATTCTGTGACTTCACACACCTCCATTCTGTGTCTTCACACACCTCCTTTCTGACTTCACACACCTCCATTTTGACTTCACAAAACTTCAATCTGTGACTTCACACACCTCCATTCTCTGACTTCACACACCTCCTTTCTATGAATTCACACAACTCCATTCTATGACTTCACACACCTCCATTCTATGACTTCACACACCTCCATTTTGTGACTACACTCACCACCAATCTGTGATTTCACACACCTCCATTCTTACCTCACAAACGTCCATTCTATGACTTCACACACCTCCATTCTCTGACTTCACACACCTCCATTCTGTGACTTCACACACCATCATTCTGTGTCTTCACACACCTCCTTTCTGACTTCACACACCTGCATTCTGACTTCAAACAACTCCAATACGTGAATTCACACACCTCCTTTCTCTAACTTCACACACCTCCTTTCTGTGAATTCACACAACTCCATTCTATGACTTCACACACCTCCATTCTATGACTTGACACACCTCCATTCTATGATTTCACACATCTCCATTCTATGACTTCACACACCTCCATTCTGTGACTTCACACACCTGCATTCTTTGACTTAACACACCTCAATTCTCTCTTCACACACCTCCATTCTATGACTTCACACACCTCCATTCTATGACTTCACACACCTCCATTCTGTGACTTCACACACCTCCATTCTATGATTCCTCACACCTCCATTCTGACTTCACACACCTCCATTCTGTGACCTCACACACCTCCATTCTATGACTTCACACACCTCCATTTTGACTTCACACAACTCCATTCTATGACTTCACACACCTCCATTCTTACTTCATATTCATCCATTCTATGAATTCACACACATCCATTCTGAATTCACACACCACCATTCTGACTTCACACACCTCCATTCTGTGACTTCACACACCTCCATTCCATGATTCCACACACCTCCCTTCTGACTTCACACACCTCCATTCTGGGACCTTACACACCTCCATTCTATGACTTCACACAACTCCAGTCTGTGACTTCACACACCGCCATTCTATGACTTCACACATCTCCATTCTTACTTCATATTCATCCATTCTATGAATTCACACACATCCATTCTGAATTAACACACCTCCATTCTGACTTCACACACCTCCTTTCTGTGACTTCACACACCTACATTCTGACTACACACCCCTCCATTCTTACCTCACAAACCTCCATTCTATGAATACACACCTCCATTCTGTGACTTCACACACCTCCATTCTATGACTTCACACACCTACATTCTCTGACTTCACACACCTACATTCTACGACTTCACCCACCTCCATTCTGTGACTTCACACACCTCCATTCTATGACTTCACACACCTCCATTCTATGACTTCATACACCTCCATTCTATGACTACACACCTCCATTATATGACTTCACACCACACCATTCTATGACTTCACACACCTCCATTCTAGACTTCACACCCCTCCATTCTATGACTTCCCACACCTCCATTCTATGACTTCACACACCTCCATTCTGGGACTTCACACACCTCTAATTTCTGACTTCACTCACCTCCATATTGACTTCACTCACCTCCATTCTATGACTTCACACACCTCCATTCTGTGACTTCACACACCTCCATTCTATGACTTCACACACCTCCATTCTATGAGTTCACCCACTTCCATTCTATGACTTCACACACCTCCATTCTATGATTTCACACACCTCCATTCTATGAATTCACACACCTCCATTCTATGACATCACACACTTCCATTTGGACTTCACACAACTGCACTCTGTGACTACACACACCTCCATTCTGTGACTTCACACACCTCCATCCTATGACTACAGTCACCTCCATGCTATGACTTCACACATCTCCATTCTGTGACTTCACACACCTCCATTCTATGACTTCACACATCTCCATTCTATGACTTCACACATCTCCATTCTGTGACTTCACACACCTCCATTCTATGTCTTCATACACCTCCATTCTGAGTTCACACACCTCCATTCTGTGACTTGACACACCTCCATTCTGTCTTCACACACCTCCATTTTATGACTTCACACACCTCGATTCTATGACTCCACATAAACATTTTGACTTCACACACCTCCAATCTCTGACTTCAAGCACCTCATTTCTGTCACTTCACACACCTCCATTCTATGACTTCACACCCCTGCATTCTATGACTTCACAAACCTCCATTCTATGACTTCACACACCTCCATTCTATGACTTCACACACCTCCATTCTATGAATTCACACACGTCCATTCTGACTTCACACAGCTCCATTCTGTGACTTCACACACCTCCATTCTATGTCTTCATACACCTCCATTCTGAGTTCACACACCTCCATTCTGTGACTTGACACACCTCCATTCTGTCTTCACACACCTCCATTGTATGACTTCACACACCTCGATTCTATGACTCCAAATAAACATTTTGACTTCACACACCTCCAATCTCTGACTTCACGCACCTCCATTCTGTGACTTAACACACCTCCATTCTATGACTTCACACACCTCCATTCTATGAATTCACACACCTAAATTCTGACTTCAGACAGCTCCATTCTGTGACTTCAGACACCTCCATTCTATGATTTCACACACCTCCATTCAATGACTTCACACTCCTGCATTCTATGACTTCACACACCTCCATTCTATGACTTCACACATCTCCATTTTATGACTTCACACACCTCAATTCTGACTTAACACAGCTCCATTCTATGACTTCTCACACCACCACTCTGTGACTTCACACACCTCCATTCTGACTTCAAAAACCTCCATTCTGTGACTTCACACACCTCCATTCTATGATGTCACACACCTCCATTCTGTGACTAAATACACCTCCATTCTATGACTTCGCACATCTCCATCCTTCGACTTCACACACCTCCATTCTATGACTTCACACAGCTCCATTCTATGACTTCACACACCTCAATTCTGTGACTTCACACACATCCTTTAAATGACTTCACACACTTCCATTCAGTGACTTCACACACCTCCATTCTATGACTTCACATACCTCCATTCTATGACTTCACACACCTCCATTCTCTGACTTCACACGCCTACATTCTGACTTCACACCCCTCCATTCTCACTTCACACACCTCCATTCTATTAGTTTACACACCTCCATTCTGTGACTTCACACACCTCCAATCTGTGACTTCACACACCTCCATCCTATGACTTCACTCACCTCCATTCTACGACTTCACACACCTCTCTTCTGTGACTTCACAGACCTCCATTCTGTGACTTCACACACCTCCAATCTGTGACTTCACACACCTCCAAAATATGACCTCACACACCTCCATCCTATTTCTTCACTCACCTCCATTCTATGACTTCACACACCTCCATTCTACGACTTCACACACCTCCATTCTGTGACTTCACACACCTCCATTCTATGACTTCATACACCTACATTCTATGACTTCACACACCTCCATTCTCTGACTTCACACACCTACATTCTATGACTACACACACCTCCATTCTGTGACTTCACACACTTCCATCCTATGACTACAGTCACCTCCATTCTATGACTTCACACACCTCCATTCTATGACTTCACTCACCTCCGTTCTATGACTTCACACACCTCCATTCTAAGACTACACACATCTCCATTCTATGACTTCACACATCTCCATTCTGTGACTTCACACACCTCCATTCTATGACTCCACACACCTCCATTCTATGACTACACACCTCCATTCTGTGACTTCACACACCTCCATTCTATGAGTTCACACCACACCATTCTATGACTTCACACACCTCTATTCTAGACTTCAAACCCCTCCATTCTATGACTTCCCACACCTCCATTCTATGACTTCACACACCTCCACTCTGGGACTTCACACACCTCTAATTTCTGACTTCACTCACCTCCATTTTGACTTCACTCACCTCCATTCTATGACTTCACACATCTCCATCCTATGACTACAGTCACCTCGATTCTATGACTCCACACACCTCCATTCTATGACTACACACCTCAATTCTATGACTTCACACACCTCCATTCTATGAGTTCACACCACACCATTCTATGACTCACACACCTCTATTCTAGACTTCAAACCCCTCCATTCTATGACTTCCCACACCTCCATTCTATGACTTCACACACCTCCACTCTGGGACTTCACCCACCTCTAATTTCTGACTTCACTCACCTCCAATTTGACTTCACTCACCTCCATTCTATGACTTCACACACCTCCATTCTATGACTTCACACACCTCCATTCTATGATTTCACCCACTTCCATTCTATGACTTCACACACCTCCATTCTATGATTTCACACACCTCCATTCTATGAATTCACACACCTCCATTCTATGACTTCACACACTTCCATTTGGACTTCACACAACTACAATCTATGACTACACACACCTCCATTCTGTGACTTCACACACCTCCATCCTATGACTACAGTCACCTCCATTCTATGACTTCACACACCTCCATTCTATGACTTCACACACCTCCATTCTATGACTTCACACACCTTCATTCTATGACTTCACACATCTCCATTCTATGACTTCACATATCTCCATTCTGTGACTTCACACACCTCCATTCTATGTCTTCATACACCTCCATTCTGAGTTCACACACCTCCATTCTGTGACTTGACACACTTCCATTCTGTCTTCACAGACCTCCATTTTATGACTTCACACCCCTCGATTCTATGACTCCACATATACATTTTGACTTCACACACCTCCATTCAGACTTCACACCCCTCCATTCTGCCTTCACACACATCCATTCTATGAGTTTACGCACCTCCATTCTGTGACTCCACACACCTCCATTCTGTGACTTCACACACATTCATTCAGACTTCACACACCTCCATTCTGACTTCACACTCCTCCATTCTGTGACTTCACACAGCTCCATTCTGTGACTTCACACACCTCCATTCTATGAATTTACACACCTCCATTCTGTGACTTCACTCACCTCCATTCTGTGACTTCACACACCTTCATTGTCTGACTTCACAAACCTCTATTCTATGACTTCACACACTTCCATTCTGTGACTTCACTCACCTCCATTCTGTGACTTCACACACCACCATTCTGACTTCACATACCTCCATTCTGTGACTTCACACACCTCCATTCTATGATTCCACATACCTCCATTCTGACTTCACACACCTCCATTCTGTGACCTCACACACCTCCATTCTATGACTTCACACAACTCCAGTCTGTGACTTCACTCACCTCCATTCTGTGACTTCACACACCTCCATTGTGTGACTTCAAAATCCTCCATTCTATGACTTCACACACTTCAATTCTGTGACTTCACTCACCTCCATTCTTTGACTTCACACACCTTCATTCTATGACTTCACACACCTCCATTCTGTGATTTCACGCACCTCCATTCTATGACACACATACATTCTGACTTTACACACCTCCACTCTGACTTCACACACCTCCACTCTGACTTCATACACCTCCATTCTATGACTTCACACACCTCCAATCTATGACTTCACACACCTCAGTTCTCTTACTTCACACACCTCCGTTCTCTGACTTCACACACCTCCGTTCTATGAATTTACACACCTCCATTCTGTGACTTCACTCACCTCCATTCTGTGACTTCCCACACCTCCATTGCCTAACTTCACATACCTCTATTCTATGACTTCACACACTTCCATTCTGTGACTTCACTCACCTCCATTCTGTGACTTCACACGCCTCCATTCTGAATTCACAAACCTCCATTCTATGACTTAAAAAACACCTCCATTCTCTGACTTCACACACCTCCATTTTGACTTCACACACCTCCATTCTGTGAATTCACACACCTCCATTCTATGACATCACATACCTCCTTCTGTGACTTCACACACCTCCATTTTGACTTCACAAAACTCCAATCTGTGACGTCACAAACCTCCATTCTCTGACTTCACACACCTCCTTTCTATTAATTCACACAACTCCATTCTATGACTTCACACACCTCCATTCTATGACTTCACACACCTCCATTTTGTGACTTCACTCACCACCATTCGGTGATTTCACACATCTCCATTCTTACCTCACAAACGTCCATTCTATGACTTCACGCACCTCCACTCTCTGACTTCACACACCTCCATTCTGACTTCACACAACTCCATTCTGTGATTTCACACACCTCCATTCTGTGACTTCACACACCTCCATTCTGTGTCTTCACACACCTCCTTTCTGACTTCACACACCTCCATTTTGACTTCACAAAACTTCAATCTGTGACTTCACACACCTCCATTCTCTGACTTCACACACCTCCATTCTGACTTCACACACCTCCATTCTGTGACTTCACACACTTCCTTTCTGACTTCACACACCTCCATTTTGACTTCACACACCATCATTCTGTGTCTTCACACACCTCCTTTCTGACTTCACACACCTGCATTCTGACTTCACACAACTGCACTCTATGACTATACACACCTCCATTCTGTGACTTCACACACCTCCATCCTATGACTACAGTAACCTCCATGCTATGACTTCACACACCTCCATTCTATGACTTCACACACCTCCATTCTATGACTTCACACATCTCCATTCTATAACTTCACACATCTCCATTCTGTGACTTCACACACCTCCATTCTATGTCTTCATACACCTCCATTCTGAGTTCACAAACCTCCATTCTGTGACTTGACACACCTCCATTCTGTCTTCACACACCTCCATTTTATGACTTCACACACCTCGATTCTATGACTCCACATAAACATTTTGACTTCACACACCTCCAATCTCTGACTTCAAGCACCTCCTTTCTGTAACTTCACACACCTCCATTCTATGACTTCACACCCCTGCATTCTATGACTTCACACACCTCCATTCTATGACTTCACACACCTCCATTCTATGACTTCACACACCTCCATTCTATGAATTCACATACCTAAATTCTGACTTCAGACAACTCCATTCTGTGACTTCACACACCTCCATTCTATGATTTCACACACCTCTATTCAATGACTTCACACTCCTGCATTCTATGACTTCACACACCTCCATTCTATGACTTCACACACCTTCCTTCTATGTATTCACACACCTTCATTCTGACTTCACACAGCTCCATTCTGTGACTTCACACACCTCCATTCTATGATTTCACATAACTCCATTCTATGACTTCACACATCTCCATTTTATGACTTCACACACCTCAATTCTGACTTAACAGAGCTCCATTCTATGACTTCTCACATCACCACTCTGTGACTTCACACACCTCCAATCTGACTTCAAAAACCTCCATTCTGTGACTTCACACACCTCCATTCTATGATGTCACACACCTCCATTCTGTGACTACATACACCTCCATTCTATGACTTCGCACATCTCCATTCTTCGACTTCACACACCTCCATTCTATGACTTCACACAGCTCCATTCTATGACTTCACACACCTCAATTCTGTGACTTCACACACATCCTTTAAATGACTTCACACACTTCCATTCAGTGACTTCACACACCTCCATTCTATGACTTCACATACCTCCATTCTATGACTTCACACACCTCCATTCTCTGACTTCACACGCCTACATTCTGACTTCACACCCCTCCATTCTCACTTCACACACCTCCATTCTATTAGTTTACACACCTCCATTCTGTGACTTCACACACCTCCATTCTGTGACTTCACACACCTCCATCCTATGACTTCACTCACCTCCATTCTACGACTTCCCACACCTCTCTTCTGTGACTTCACAGACCTCCATTCTGTGACTTCACACACCTCCAATCTGTGACTTCACACACCTCCAAAATGTGACCTCACACACCTCCATCCTATGACTTCACTCACCTCCATTCTATGACTTCACACACCTGCATTCTACGACTTCACACACCTCCATTCTGTGACTTCACACACCTCCATTCTATGACTTCATACACCTCCATTCTATGACTTCACACACCTCCATTCTCTGACTTCACACACCTACATTCTATGACTACACACACCTCCATTCTGTGACTTCACACACCTCCATCCTATGACTACAGTCACCTCCATTCTATGACTTCACACACCTCCATTCTATGACTTCACTCACCTCCGTTCTGTGACTTCACACACCTCCATTCTAAGACTTCACACATCTCCATTCTATGACTTCACACATCTCCATTCTGTGACTTCACACACCTCCATTCTATGACTGCACACATCTCCATTCTATGACTACACACCTCCATTCTATGACTGCATACACCTCCATTTATGAGTTCACACCACACCATTCTATGACTTCACACACCTCTATTCTAGACTTCAAACCCCTCCATTCTATGACTTCCCACACCTCCATTCTATAACTTCACACAACTCCACTCTGGGACTTCACACACCTCTAATTTCTGACTTCACTCACCTCCATTTTGACTTCACTCACCTCCATTCTATGACTTCACACATCTCCATCCTATGACTACAGTCACCTCCATTCTATGACTCCACACACCTCCATTCTATGACTACACACCTCAATTCTATGACTTCACACACCTCCATTCTATGAGTTCACACCACACCATTCTATGACTTCACACATCTCTATTCTAGACTTCAAACCCCTCCATTCTCTGACTTCCCACACCTCCATTCTATGACTTCACACACCTCCATTCTATGAATTCACACACCTAAATTCTGACTTCAGACAGCTCCATTCTGTGACTTCACACACCTCCATTCTATGATTTCACACACCTCTATTCAATGACTTCACACTCCTGCATTCTATGACTTCACACACCTCCATTCTATGACTTCACACACCTCCACTCTGGGACTTCACCCACCTCTAATTTCTGACTTCACTCACCTCCATTTTGACTTCACTCACCTCCATTCTATGACTTCACACACCTCCATTCTATGACTTCACACACCTCCATTCTATGATTTCACCCACTTCCATTCTATGACTTCACACACCTCCATTCTAGGATTTCACACACCTCCATTCTATGACTTCACACACCTCCATTCTATGACTTCACACACCTTCCTTCTATGTATTCACACACCTCCATTCTGACTTCACACAGCTCCATTCTGTGACTTCACACACCTCCATTCTATGATTTCACACAACTCCATTCTATGACTTCACACATCTCCATTTTATGACTTCACACACCTCCATTCTGACTTAACACAGCTCCATTCTATGACTTCTCACACCACCACTCTGTGACTTCACACACCTCCATTCTGACTTCAAAAACCTCCATTCTGTGACTTCACACACCTCCATTCTATGATGTCACACACCTCCATTCTGTGACTACATACACCTCCATTCTATGACTTCACACATCTCCATTCTTCGACTTCACACACCTCCATTCTATGACTTCACACAGCTCCATTCTATGACTTCACACACTTCAATTCTGTGACTTCACACACCTTCCTTCTATGTATTCACACACCTCCATTCTGACTTCACACAGCTCCATTCTGTGACTTCACACACCTCCATTCTATGATTTCACACAACTCCATTCTATGACTTCACACATCTCCATTTTATGACTTCACACACCTCCATTCTGACTTAACACAGCTCCATTCTATGACTTCTCACACCACCACTCTGTGACTTCACACACCTCCATTCTGACTTCAAAAACCTCCATTCTGTGACTTCACACACCTCCATTCTATGATGTCACACACCTCCATTCTGTGACTACATACACCTCCATTCTATGACTTCGCACATCTCCATTCTTACTTCATATTCATCCATTCTATGACTTCACACACCTCCATTCTGTGACCTCACACACCTCCATTCTATGACTTCACACACCTCCATTTTGACTTCACACAACTCCATTCTATGACTTCACACACCTCCATTCTTACTTCATATTCATCCATTCTATGAATTCACACACATCCATTCTGAATTCACACACCACCATTCTGACTTCACACACCTCCATTCTGTGACTTCACACACCTCCATTCCATGATTCCTCACACCTCCATTCTGACTTCACACACCTCCATTCTGGGACCTTACACACCTCCATTCTATGACTTCACACAACTCCAGTCTGTGACTTCACACACCTCCATTCTATAACTTCACACACCTACATTCTCTGACTTCACACACCTACATTCTATGACTACACACACCTCCATTCTGTGACTTCACACACCTCCATTCTTATTTCGCACACCTCCATTTTTTGACTTCACAAACCTCCATTCTGACTTCACACACTTTCATTCTGTGACTTCACACACCTCCATTCTGCGACTTAACACACCTTCATTCTTTGACTTTGCAAACCTATATTCTGTGATTTCACACGCCTCCATTCTATGACTTCACTCACCTCCATTCTATGACTTCACACACCTACATTCTACGACTTCACCCACCTCCATTCTGTGACTTCACACACCTCCATTCTATGACTTCACACACCTCCATTCTATGACTTCATACACCTCCATTCTATGACTTCACACACCTCCATTCTCTGATTTCACACACCTACATTCTATGACTACACACACCTCCATTCTGCGACTTCACACACCTCCATCCTATGACTACAGTCACCTCCATTCTATGACTTCACACACCTCTATTCTATGACTTCACTCACCTCCGTTCTATGACTTCACACACCTCCATTCTATGACTTCACACATCTCCATTCTATGACTTCACACATCTCCATTCTGTGACTTCACACACCTCCATTCTATGACTCCACACACCTCCATTCTATGACTACACACCTCCATTATATGACTTCACACCACACCATTCTATGACTTCACAAACCTCCATTCTAGACTTCACACCCCTCCATTCTATGACTTCCCACACCTCCATTCTATGACTTCACACACCTCCATTCTGGGACTTCACACACCTCTAATTTCTGACTTCACTCACCTCCATATTGACTTCACTCACCTCCATTCTATGACTTCACACACCTCCATTCTGTGACTTCACACACCTCCATTCTATGACTTCACACACCTCCATTCTATGAGTTCACCCACTTCCATTCTATGACTTCACACACCTCCATTCTATGATTTCACACACCTCCATTCTATGAATTCACACACCTCCATTCTATGACATCACACACTTCCAATTGGACTTCACACAACTGCACTCTATGACTACACACACCTCCATTCTGTGACTTCACACACCTCCATCCTATGACTAGAGTCACCTCCATGCTATGACTTCACAAACCTCCATGCTATGACTTCACACACCTCCATTCTATGACTTCACACATCTCCATTCTATGACTTCACACATCTCCATTCTGTGACTTCACACACCTCCATTCTATGTCTTCATACACCTCCATTCTGAGTTCACACACCTCCATTCTGTGACTTGACACACCTCCATTCTGTCTTCACACACCTCCATTTTATGACTTCACACACCTCGATTCTATGACTCCACATAAACATTTAGACTTCACACACCTCCAATCTCTGACTTCAAGCACCTCCTTTCTGTCACTTCACACACCTCCATTCTATGACTTCACACCCCTGCATTCTATGACTTCACACACCTCCATTCTATGACTTCACACACCTCCATTCTATGACTTCACACACCTCCATTCTATGAATTCACACACGTCCATTCTGACTTCACACAGCTCCATTCTGTGACTTCACACACCTCCATTCTATGTCTTCATACACCTCCATTCTGAGTTCACACACCTCCATTCTGTGACTTGACACACCTCCATTCTGTCTTCACACACCTCCATTGTATGACTTCACACACCTCGATTCTATGACTCCAAATAAACATTTTGACTTCACACACCTCCAATCTCTGACTTCACGCACCTCCATTCTGTGACTTAACACACCTCCATTCTATGACTTCACACACCTCCATTCTATGAATTCACACACCTAAATTCTGACTTCAGACAGCTCCATTCTGTGACTTCAGACACCTCCATTCTATGATTTCACACACCTCCATTCAATGACTTCACACTCCTGCATTCTATGACTTCACACACCTCCATTCTATGACTTCACACACCTTCCTTCTATGTATTCACACACCTTCATTCTGACTTCACACAGCTCCATTCTGTGACTTCACACACCTCCATTCTATGATTTCACACAACTCCATTCTATGACTTCACACATCTCCATTTTATGACTTCACACACCTCAATTCTGACTTAACACAGCTCCATTCTATGACTTCTCACACCACCACTCTGTGACTTCACACACCTCCATTCTGACTTCAAAAACCTCCATTTTGTGACTTCGCACACCTCCATTCTATGATGTCACACACCTCCATTCTGTGACTACATACACCTCCATTTTATGACTTCGCACATCTCCATCCTTCGACTTCACACACCTCCATTCTATGACTTCACACAGCTCCATTCTATGACTTCACACACCTCAGTTCTGTGACTTCACACACATCCTTTAAATGACTTCACACACTTCCATTCAGTGACTTCACACACCTCCATTCTATGACTTCACATACCTCCATTCTATGACTTCACACACCTCCATTCTCTGACTTCACACGCCTACATTCTGACTTCACACCCCTCCATTCTCACTTCACCACACCTCCATTCTATTAGTTTACACACCTCCATTCTGTGACTTCACACACCTCCAATCTGTGACTTCACACACCTCCATCCTATGACTTCACTCACCTCCAATTCTACGACTTCACACACCTCTCTTCTGTGACTTCACAGACCTCCATTCTGTGACTTCACACACTTCCAATCTGTGACTTCACACACCTCCAAAATGTGACCTCACACACCTCCATCCTATTACTTCACTCACCTCCATTCTATGACTTCACACACTTCCATTCTACGACTTCACACACCTCCATTCTGTGACTTCACACACCTCCATTCTATGACTTCATACACCTCCATTCTATGACTTCACACCCCTCCATTCTGACTTCACACACCTCCATTCTATGAGTTTACGCACCTCCATTCTGTGACTCCACACACCTCCATTCTGTGACTTCACACACATTCATTCAGACTTCACACACCTCCATTCTGACTTCACACTCCTCCATTCTGTGACTTCACACAGCTCCATTCTGTGACTTCACACACCTCAATTCTATGATTTCACACACCTCCATTGTATGACTGCTCACACCTCCATTCTATGACTTCACGCACTTCCATTCTGACTTCACACATTCTTACTTCATATTCATCCATTCCATGAATTCACACACATCCATTCTGAATTCACACACCACCATTCTGACTTCACACACCTCCATTCTGTGACTTCACACACCTCCATTCTATGATTCCACACACCTCCATTCTGACTTCACACACCTCCCTTCTGTGACCTCACACACCTCCATTCTGTGACTTCACACACCTACATTGTGTGACTTCAAAAACCTCCATTCTATGACTTCACACACTTCCATTCTGTGACTTCACTCACCTCCATTCTTTGACTTAACACACCTTCATTCTATGACTTCACACACCTCCATTCTGTGATTTCACGCACCTCCAGTCTATGACACACATACATTATGACTTTACACACCTCCACTCTGACTTCACACACCTCCACTCTGACTTCACACACCTCCATTCTATGACTTCACACACCTCCAATCTATGACTTCATACACATCAGTTCTCTTACTTCACACACCTCCGTTCTCTGACTTCACACACCTCCGTTCTCTGACTTCATACACCTCCAATCTATGACTTCACACACCTCCATTCTATGAATTTACACACCTCCATTCTGTGACTTCACTCACCTCCATTCTGTGACTTCACACATCTCCATTGTCTGACTTCACAAACCTCTATTCTATGACCTCACACACTTCCATTCTGTGACTTCACTCACCTCCATTCTGTGACTTCACACACCACCATTCTGACTTCACACACCTCCATTCTGTGACTTCACACACCTCCATTCTATGATTCCACATACCTCCATTCTGACTTCACACACCTCCATTTTGTGACCTCACACACCTCCATTCTATGACTTCACACAACTCCAGTCTGTGACTTCACTCACCTCCATTCTGTGACTTCACACACCTCCAATGTGTGACTTCAAAATCCTCCATTCTATGACTTCACACACTTCAATTCTGTGACTTCACTCACGTCCATTCTTTGACTTCACACACCTTCATTCTATGACTTCACACACCTCCATTCTGTGATTTCACGCACCTCCATTCTATGACACACATACATTCTGACTTTACACACCTCCACTCTGACTTCACACACCTCCACTCTGACTTCACACACCTCCATTCTATGACTTCACACACCTCCAATCTATGACTTCACACACCACAGTTCTCTTACTTCACACACCTCCGTTCTCTGATTTCACACACCTCCGTTCTCTGACTTCATACACCTCCAATCTATGACTTCACACACCTCCATTCTATGAATTTACACACCTCCATTCTGTGACTTCACTCACCTCCATTCTGTGACTTCACACACCTCCACTGTCTGACTTCACAAACCTCTATTCTATGACTTCACACACTTCCATTCTGTGCCTTCACTCACCTCCATTCTGTGACTTCACACACCTCCATTCTGAATTCACAAACCTCCATTCTATGACTTAAAAAACACCTCCATTCTCTGACTTCACACACCTCCATTTTGACTTCACACAACTCCATTCTGTGACTTCACACACCTCCATTCTGTGACTTCACACACCTCCATTCTGTGTCTTCACACACCTCCTTTCTGACTTCACACACCTCCATTTTGACTTCACAAAACTTCAATCTGTGACTTCACACACCTCCATTCTCTGACTTCACACACCTCCATTTCTATGAATTCACACAACTCCATTCTATGACTTCACACACCTCCATTCTATGACTTCACACACCTCCATTTTGTGACTACACTCACCACCAATCTGTGATTTCACACACCTCCATTCTTACCTCACAAACGTCCATTCTATGACTTCACACACCTCCATTCTCTGACTTCACACACCTCCATTCTGTGACTTCACACACCATCATTCTGTGTCTTCACACACCTCCTTTCTGACTTCACACACCTGCATTCTGACTTCAAACAACTCCAATACGTGAATTCACACACCTCCTTTCTCTAACTTCACACACCTCCTTTCTGTGAATTCACACAACTCCATTCTATGACTTCACACACCTCCATTCTATGACTTGACCACACCTCCATTCTATGATTTCACACATCTCCATTCTATGACTTCACACACCTCCATTCTGTGACTTCACACACCTGCATTCTTTGACTTAACACACCTCAAATTCTCTCTTCACACACCTCCATTCTATGACTTCAGACACCTCCATTCTATGACTTCACACACCTTACATTCTGTGACTTCACACACCTCCATTCTATGATTCCTCACACCTCCATTCTGACTTCACACACCTCCATTCTGTGACCTCACACACCTCCATTCTATGACTTCACACACCTCCATTTTGACTTCACACAACTCCATTCTATGACTTCACACACCTCCATTCTTACTTCATATTCATCCATTCTATGTATTCACACACATCCATTCTGAATTCACACACCACCATTCTGACTTCACACACCTCCATTCTGTGACTTCACACACCTCCATTCCATGATTCCACACACCTCCCTTCTGACTTCACACACCTCCATTCTGGGACCGTACACACCTCCATTCTATGACTTCACACAACTCCAGTCTGTGACTTCACACACCGCCATTCTATGACTTCACACATCTCCATTCTTACTTCATATTCATCCATTCTATGAATTCACACACATCCATTCTGAATTACACACCTCCATTCTGACTTCACACACCTCCATTCTGTGACTTCACACACCTACATTCTGACTACACACCCCTCCATTCTTTACCTCACAAACCTCCATTCTATGAATACACACCTCCATTCTGTGACTTCACACACCTCCATTCTATGACTTCACACACCTACATTCTCTGACTTCACACACCTACATTCTATGACTTCACCCACCTCCATTCTGTGACTTCACACACCCTCCATTCTATGACTTCACACACCTCCATTCTATGACTTCATACACCTCCATTCTATGACTACACACCTCCATTATATGACTTCACACCACACCACCATTCTATGACTTCACACACCTCCATTCTAGACTTCACACCCCTCCATTCTATGACTTCCCACACCTCCATTCTATGACTTCACACACCTCCATTCTGGGACTTCACACACCTCTAATTTCTGACTTCACTCACCTCATATTGACTTCACTCACCTCCATTCTATGACTTCACACACCTCCATTCTGTGGACTTCACACACCTCCATTCTATGACTTCACACACCTCCATTCTATGAGTTCACCCACTCCATTCTATGACTTCACACACCTCCATTCTATGATTTCACACACCTCCATTCTATGAATTTCACACACCTCCATTCTATGACATCACACACTTCCATTTGGACTTCACACAACTGCACTCTATGACTACACACAACCTCCATTCTGTGACTTCACACACCTCCATCCTATGACTACAGTCACCTCCATGCTATGACTTCACACACCTCCCATGCTATGACTTCACACACCTCCATTCTATGACTTCACACATCTCCATTCTATGACTTCACACATCTCCATTCTGTGACTTCACACACCTCCATTCTATGTCTTCATACACCTCCATTCTTGAGTTCACACACCTCCATTCTGTGACTTGACACACCTCCATTCTGTCTTCACACACCTCCATTTTATGACTTCACACACCTCGATTCTATGACTCCACATAAACATTTTGACTTCACACACCTCCAATCTCTGACTTCAAGCACCTCCTTTCTGTCACTTCACACACCTCCATTCTATGACTTCACACCCCTGCATTCTATGACTTCACAAACTCCATTCTATGACTTCACACACCTCCATTCTATGACTTCACACACCTCCATTCTATGAATTCACACACGTCCATTCTGACTTCACACAGCTCCATTCTGTGACTTCACACATCCTCCATTCTATGTCTTCATACACCTCCATTCTGAGTTCACACACCTCCATTCTGTGACTTGACACACCTCCATTCTGTCTTCACACACCTCCATTGTATGACTTCACACACCTCGATTCTATGACTCCAAATAAACATTTTGACTTCACACACCTCCAATCTCTGACTTCACGCACCCTCCATTCTGTGACTTAACACACCTCCATTCTATGACTTCACACACCTCCATTCTATGAATTCACACACCTAAATTCTGACTTCAGACAGCTCCATTCTGTGACTTCAGACACCTCCATTCTATGATTTCACACACCTCCATTCAATGACTTCACACTCCTGCATTCTATGACTTCACACACCTCCATTCTATGACTTCACACACCTTCCTTCTATGTATTCACACACCTTCATTCTGACTTCACACAGCTCCATTCTGTGACTTCACACACCTCCATTCTATGATTTCACACAACTCCATTCTATGACTTCACACATCTCCATTTTATGACTTCACACACCTCAATTCTGACTTAACACAGCTCCATTCTATGACTTCTCACACCACCACTCTGTGACTTCACACACCTCCATTCTGACTTCAAAAACCTCCATTCTGTGACTTCACACACCTCCATTCTATGATGTCACACACCTCCATTCTGTGACTAAATACACCTCCATTCTATGACTTCGCACATCTCCATCCTTCGACTTCACACACCTCCATTCTATGACTTCACACAGCTCCATTCTATGACTTCACACACCTCAATTCTGTGACTTCACACACATCCTTTAAATGACTTCACACACTTCCATTCAGTGACTTCACACACCTCCATTCTATGACTTCACATACCTCCATTCTATGACTTCACACACCTCCATTCTCTGACCTTCACACGCCTACATTCTGACTTCACACCCCTCCATTCTCACTTTCACACACCTCCATTCTATTAGTTTACACACCTCAATTCTGTGACTTCACACACCTCCAATCTGTGACTTCACCACACCTCCATCCTATGACTTCACTCACCTCCATTCTACGACTTCACACACCTCTCTTCTGTGACTTCACAGACCTCCATTCTGTGACTTCACACACCTCCAATCTGTGACTTCACACACCTCCAAAAATATGACCTCACACACCTCCATCCTATTACTTCACTCACCTCCATTCTATGACTTCACACAACCTCCATTCTACGACTTCACACACCTACATTCTGTGACTTCACACACCTCCATTCTATGACTTCATACACCTACATTCTATGACTTCACACACCTCCATTCTCTGACTTCACACACCTACAATTCTATGACTACACCACACCTCACATTCTGTGACTTCACACACTCCATCCTATGACTACAGTCACCTCCATTCTATGACTTCACACACCTCCATTCTATGACTTCACTCACCTCCGTTCTATGACTTCACACACCTCCATTCTAAGACTACACACATCTCCATTCTATGACTTCACACATCTCCATTCTGTGACTTCACACACCTCCATTCTATGACTCCACACACCCTCCATTCTATGACTACACACCTCCATTCTGTGACTTCACACACCTCCATTCTATGAGTTCACACCACACCCATTCTATGACTTCACACAACTCTATTCTAGACTTCAAACCCCTCCATTCTATGACTTCCCACACCTCCATTCTATGACTTCACACACCTCCACTCTGGGACGTCACACACCTCTAATTTCTGACTTCACTCACCTCCATTTTGACTTCACTCACCTCCATTCTATGACTTCACACATCTCCATCCTATGACTACAGTCACCTCCATTCTGCGACTTCACACACCTCCATCCTATGACTACAGTCACCTCCATCTATGACTTCACACACCTCTATTCTATGACTTCACTCACCTCCGTTCTATGACTTCACACACCTCCATTCTATGACTTCACACATCTCCATTCTATGACTTCACACATCTCCATTTCTGTGACTTCACACACCTCCATTCTATTGACTCCACACACCTCCATTCTATGACTACACACCTCCATTATATGACTTCACACCACACCATTCTATGACTTCACAAACCTCCATTCTAGACTTCACACCCCTCCATTCTATGACTTCCCACACCTCCATTCTATGACTTCACACACCCTCCATTCTGGGACTTCACACACCTCTAATTTCTGACTTCACTCACCTCCATATTGACTTCACTCACCTCCATTCTATGACTTCACACACCTCCATTCTGTCGACTTCACACACCTCCATTCTATGACTTCACACACCTCCATTCTATGAGTTCACCCACTTCCATTCTATGACTTCACACACCTCCATTCTATGATTTCACACACCTCCATTCTATGAATTCAACACACCTCCATTCTATGACATCACACACTTCCAATTGGACTTCACACAACTGCACTCTATGACTACACACACCTCCAATTCTGTGACTTCACACACCTCCATCCTATGACTAGAGTCACCTCCATGCTATGACTTCACACACCTCCATGCTATGACTTCACACACCCCATTCTATGACTTCACACATCTCCATTCTATGACTTCACACATCTCCATTCTGTGACTTCACACACCTCCATTCTATGTCTTCATACACCTCCATTCTGAGTTCACACACCTCCATTCTGTGACTTGACACACCTCCATTCCTGTCTTCACACACCTCCATTTTATGACTTCACACACCTCGATTCTATGACTCCACATAAACATTTAGATTTCACCACACTCCAATCTCTGACTTCAAGCACCTCCTTTCTGTCACTTCACACACCTCCATTCTATGACTTCACACCCCTGCATTCTATGACTTCACACACCTCCATTCTTGACTTCACACACCTCCATTCTATGACTTCACACACCTCCATTCTATGAATTCACACACGTCCATTCTGACTTCACACAGCTCCATTCTGTGACTTCACACACCTCCATTCTATGTCTTCATACACCTCCATTCTGAGTTCACACACCTCCATTCTGTGACTTGACACACCTCCATTCTGTCTTCACACACCTCCATTGTATGACTTCACACACCTCGATTCTATGACTCCAAATAAACATTTTGACTTCACACACACTCCAATCTCTGACTTCACGCACCTCCATTCTGTGACTTAACACACCTCCATTCTATGACTTCACACACCTCCATTCTATGAATTCACACACCTAAATTCTGACTTCAGACAGCTCCATTCTGTGACTTCAGACACCTCCATTCTATGATTTCACACACCTCCATTCAATGACTTCACACTCCTGCATTCTATGACTTCACACACCTCCATTCTATGACTTCACACCACCTTCCTTCTATGTATTCACACACCTTCATTCTGACTTCACACAGCTCCATTCTGTGACTTCACACACTCCATTCTATGATTTCACACACACTCCATTCTATGACTTCACACATCTCATTTTATGACTTCACACACCTCAATTCAGACTTAACACAGCTCCATTCTATGACTTCTCACACCACCACTCTGTGACTTCACACACCTCCATTCTGACTTCAAAAACCTCCATTTTGTGACTTCGCACACACTCCATTCTATGATGTCACACACCTCCATTCTGTGACTACATACACCTCCATTTTATGACTTCGCACATCTCCATCCTTCGACTTCACACACCTCCATTCTATGACTTCACACAGCTCCATTCTATGACTTCACACCACCTCAGTTCTGTGACTTCACACACATCCTTTAAATGACTTCACACACTTCCATTCAGTGACTTCACACACCTCCATTCTATGACTTCACATACCTCCATTCTATGACTTCACACACCTCCATTCTCTGACTTCACACGCCTACATTCTGACTTCACACCCCTCCATTCTCACTTCACACACCTCCATTCTATTAGTTTACACACCTCCATTCTGTGACTTCACACACCTCCAATCTCTGTGACTTCACACACCTCCATCCTATGACTTCACTCACCTCCATTCTACGACTTCACACACCTCTCTTCTGTGACTTCACAGACCTCCATTCTGTGACTTCACACACTTCCAATCTGTGACTTCACACACCTCCAAAATGTGACCCTCACACACCTCCATCCTATTACTTCACTCACCTCCATTCTATGACTTCACACACTTCCATTCTACGACTTCACACACCTCCATTCTGTGACTTCACACACACCTCCATTCTATGACTTCATACACCTCCATTCTATGACTTCACACCCCTCCATTCTGACTTCACACACCTCCATTCTATGAGTTTACGCACCTCCATTCTGTGTCTCCACACACCTCCATTCTGTGACTTCACACACATTCATTCAGACTTCACACACCTCCATTCTGACTTCACACCTCCTCTCATTCTGTGACTTCACACAGCTCCATTCTGTGACTTCACACACCTCAATTCTATGATTTCACACACCTCCATTGTATGACTGCTCACACCTCCATTCTATGACTTCACGCACTTCCATTCTGACTTCACACATTCTTACTTCATATTCATCCATTCCATGAATTCACACACATCCATTCTGAATTCACACACCACCATTCTGACTTCACACACCTCCATTCTGTGACTTCACACACCTCCATTCTATGATTCCACCACACCTCCATTCTGACTTCACACACCTCCCTTCTGTGACCTCACACACCTCCATTCTGTGACTTCACACACCTACATTGTGTGACTTCAAAAACCTCCATTCTATGACTTCACACACTTCCATTCTGTGACTTCACTCACCTCCATTCTTTGACTTAACACACCTTCATTCTATGACTTCACACACCTCCATTCTGTGATTTCACGCACCTCCAGTCTATGACACACATACATTATGACTTTACACACCTCCACTCTGACTTCACACACCCTCCACTCTGACTTCACACACCTCCATTCTATGACTTCACACACCTCCAATCTATGACTTCATACACATCATTTCTCTTACTTCACACACCTCCGTTCTCTGACTTCACACACCTACCGTTCTCTGACTTCATACACCTCCAATCTATGACTTCACACACCTCCATTCTATGAATTTACACACCTCCATTCTGTGACTTCACTCACCTCCATTCTGTGACTTCACACATCTCCATTGTCTGACTTCACAAACCTCTATTCTATGACCTCACACACTTCCATTCTGTGACTTCACTCACCTCCATTCTGTGACTTCAACACACCACCATCTGACTTCACACACCTCCATTCTGTGACTTCACACACCTCCATTCTATGATTCCACATACCTCCATTCTGACTTCACACACCTCCATTTGTGACCTCACACACCTCCATTCTATGACTTCACACAAACTCAGTCTGTGACTTCACTCCCCTCCATTCTGTGGACTTCACACACCTCCATTGTGTGACTTCAAAATCCTCCATTCTATGACTTCACACACTTCCATTCTGTGACTTCACTCACGTCCATTCTTTGACTTCACACACCTTCATTCTATGACTTCACACACCTCCATTCTGTGATTTCACGCACCTCCCATTCTATGACACAGCATACATTCTGACTTTACACACCTCCACTCTGACTTCACACACCTCCACTCTGACTTCACACACCTCCATTCTATGACTTCACACACCTCCAATCTATGACTTCACACACCACAGTTCTCTTACTTCACACACCTCCGTTCTCTGATTTCACACACCTCCGTTCTCTGACTTCATACACCTCCAATCTATGACTTCACACACCTCCATTCTATGAATTTACACACCTCCATTCTGTGACTTCACTCACTCCATTCTGTGACTTCACACACCTCCACTGTCTGACTTCACAAACCTCTATTCTATGACTTCACACACTTCCATTCTGTGCCTTCACTCACCTCA
>NW_028327403.1:37500-65548 GCF_031878675.1 Megascapheus bottae | reverse complement strand
TCCCTTACCCTTACCCTAACCCTAACACTAACACTAACACTTACTCTTACCCTCAACCCAAACCTAACTCTAACCCTAACCCTTACCCTAACCCTAAGGCTAACCCTAACCCTAACCCTAACCCTTACCCTTACCCTAACCCTAAACCTAACCATAAAGCTAACGCTAACCCTAACCCTAACCCTTACCCTTACCCTTACCCTAAACCTAACCCTAAAACGAACCCTAACCCTAACCCTTACCTTTACCCGAACCATGAACCTAACCCTAACCCTAAACCTTACCCTTACCCTAAACCTAACTCTAACACTTACCCTAAACCTAACCCTAACCCTAACCCTTAAACTAACACTAACCCTAATCCTAACCCTAACCCTTACTCTTACCCTAACCCTAACCCTTACCCTAATCCTAACCCTAACCCTTACTCTTACCCTAACCCTAACCCTAACCCTTACCTTAACCCTAACCCTAACCCTAAACCTAACCTTAGCCCTAACCCTTATCCTTTCCCTAACCCTAACCCTAACCCTAACCCTAAACCTAACCCTAACCCCACCTAACCCTTACCCTTACCCTAACCCTAACCCTAAACTTAACCCTAACCCTAACCCTCACCCTTACCCGTATCCTAAACCTAAACCTAACCCTAACCCTTACCCTTACACTAACCGTAAACCTAACACTAAACCTAACCCTAACCCTTACACTTACCCTAACCATAACCCTAAACCTAAACCTTACCCTTACACTAAACCTAACCCTAACCCTTACCCTAACCCTAACCGTAACCCTAACCCTAACCCTTATCCTTACCTTAACCCTAACCCTTACCCTAACCCTTACCATTATCCTAACGCTAAACCTAACCCTAAAGCTAACTAACCCTAACCCTAACACATACCCTTACCCTAACTCTAACCCTAACCCTAACCGTAACCCTAAACCTAACCCTAAACCTAACCCTTACCCTAACCATACCCTAACCCCAACCTAACCCTTACCCTTATTCTAAACCTAACCCTAACCCTTACCCTTACCCTCACCCTAAACCTAACCCTAAACCTAACCCTAAACGTAACCCTTATCCTTACCCTAACACTAACCCTAAACCTAACCCTAAAACTAACCCTAACCCTTACCCTAACCCTAACCCTAATCCTAACCCTAACCCTAACCCTAAACCTAACCCTAAACCTAACCCTTATCCTTACCCTAACCCTAACCCTAACCTAACCCTAAAACGAACCCAAACCCTAACCCTTACCTTTACCCGAACCATGAACCTAACCCTAACTCTAAACCTTACCCTTACCGTAAACCTAACTCTAACCCTTTCCTAAACCTAACCCTAACCCTAACCCTTAAACTAACACTAACCCTAATCCTAACCCTAACCCTTAATCTTACCCTAACCCTAACTCTAACCCTAAACCTAACCCTTACCTTAACCCTAACCCTAACCCTAAACCTAACCTTAGCCCTAACCCTTATCCTTTCCCTAACCCTAACCCTAACCCTAACCCTAAACCTAACCCTAACCCCAAACCTAACCCTTACCCTTACCCTAACCCTAACCATAACCCTTATCCTTACCTTTACCCTAAACCTTACCCTAACCCTTACCATTATCCTAACGCTAAACCTAACCCTAAAGCTAACTAACCCTAACCCTAACCCTAACCCTAACCCTAAACCTAAACCTTACCCTTACACTAAACCTAACCCTAACCCTTACCTTAACCCTAACCTTAACCCTAACCCTAACCCTTATCTTTACCTTAACCCTAACCCTTACCCTAACCCTTACCATTACACTAAGGCTAAACCTAACCCTAAAGCTAACTAACCCTAACCCTAACATATACCCTTACCCTAACTCTAACCCTAACCCTAACCGTAACCCTAAACCTAACCCTAAACCTAACCCTTACCCTAACCATACCCTAACCCCAACCTAACACTTACCCTAATTCTAAACCTAACCCTAACCCTTACCCTTACCCTAACTCTAACCCTAACCCTTACCCTTACCCTAACCCTAAACCGAACCCTAAACCTAACCCTAACCCTAACCTTACCCTTACCCTAAACCTAAAACAAACCCTAACCCTACACCTTACCCTTACCCTAAACCTAACCCTAACCCTTACCCTTACCCTAACCCTAACCCTAAACCTTACCCTTATCCTAACCCTAACCCTAACCCTAACCCTTACCATAACCCTAACCCTAACCCTAACCCTTACCCTTATCCTAACCCTAATCCTAACCCTAACATTTACCCTTACCCTCACTCCAACCCTAACCCTAACCCTAACCCTAACCTTTACCCTAACCCTAACCCTAACCCTTACCCTTACCCTAACCCTAAACCGAACCCTAAACCTAACCCTAACCCTAACCTTACCCTTACCCTAAACCTAAACCTAACCCTAACCCTACACCTTACCCTTACCCTAAACCTAACTCTAACCCTTACCCTAAACCTAACACTTACCCTAACCCTAACCCTTACCATTACCTTAAACATAACCTTAACCCTAACCCTTACCCTAACCCTAACCTTAACCCCAACACTAAACCTAACACTAACCCTAATCCTAACTCTTACCCTTACCCTAACCCTAACCCTAAATCTAACCCTAACCCTAACCCTTACCTTAACCCTAACCCTAATCCTAACCCTAACCCTTACTCTTAACCTAACCCTAACCCTAACCTTAACCTTAACCCTAACCCTAAAACTAACCTAGCCCTAACCCTTATCCTTTCCCAAACCCTTACCCTAAACCTAAACCTAACCCTAACCCTAAACCTAACCCTTACCACTACCCTAACCCTAAACCTAACCCTAACCGGAACCCCTAACCCTAACCCTAACCCTTACCCTTACCCTGACCCTAACCCTAACCCTAACCCTAACACTTTCCCTTACCCTAACCCCAACCCTAACCCTAAACCTAACACTAACACTTACCCTAACACTAAACATAACCTTAACCTAACCCTAACCCTTACCCTTACCCTAACCCTAACCCTAACCCTTACCCTTATCCTAACCCTAACCCTAACCCTAATCCATACCCAAATCCTAACCCTAACCCTAACCCTTACCCTTATCCTAACCCTAACCCTAACACTAACACTTAATCTTACCCTCACCCCAAACCTAACTCTAACTCTAACCCTTACCCTAACCCTAAGGCTAACCCTAACCCTAACCCTAACCCTTACCCTTACCCTAACCCTAAACCTAACCCTAACGCTAACGCTAACCCTAACCCTAACACTTACCCTTACCCTAACCCTAAACCTAACCCTAAATCGAACCCTAACCCTAACCCTTACTTTTACCCGAACCATGAACCTAACCCTAACCCTAAACCTTACCCTTACCCTAAACCTAACTCTAACACTTACCCTAAACCTAACCCTAAGCCTAACCCTTAAACTAACACTAACCCTAATCCTAACCCTAACCCTTACTCTTAACCTAACCCTAAACCTAACCCTAACCCTAAACCTTACCCTTACCCTAACCCTAACCCTAAAAGTAACCCTAATCCTTGCCCTTACCCTAACCCTAACCCTTACCTTAACCCTAACCCTAACCCTAAACCTAACCTTAGCCCTAACCCTTATCCTTTCCCTAACCCTAACCCTAACCCTAACCCTAAACCTAAACCTAACCCCAAACCTAACTCTTACCCTTACCCTAACCCTAACCCTAACCTTAACCCTAACCCTAACCCTAACCCTCACCCTTACCCTTATCCTAAACCTAACCCTTACCCTTACACTAACCGTAAAGCTAACCCTAACCCTTACTCTTACCCTAACCCTAACCCTAAAACTAAACCTTACCCTTACACTAAACCTAACCCTAACCCTTACCCTAACCCTAACCTTAACCCTAACCCTAACCCTTACACTTATCCTAACCCTAACCCTAATCCATAGCCAAACCCTAACCCTAACCATAACCCTTACCCTTACCCTAACCCTAACACTAACACTAACACTTACTCTTACCCTCAACCCAAAACTAACTCTAACCCTAACCCTTACCCTAACCTTAAGGCTAACCCTAACCCTAACCCTAACCCTTACCCTTACCCTAACCCTAAACCTAACCATAAAGCTAACGCTAACCCTAACCCTAACCCTTACCTTACCCTTACCCTAAACCTAACCCTAAAACGAACCCTAACCCTAACCCTTACTTTTACCCGAACCATGAACCTAACCCTAACCCTAAACCTTACCCTTACCCTAAACCTAACTCTAACACTTACCCTAAACCTAACCCTAACCCTAACCCTTAAACTAACACTAACCCTAATCCTAACCCTAACCCTTACTCTTACCCCTAACCCTAACCCTAACCCTAATCCTAACCCTAACCCTTACTCTTACCCTAACCCTAACCCTAACCCTAACCCTTACCTTAACCCTAACCCTAACCCTAAACCTAACCTTAGCCCTAACCTTTATCCTTTCCCTAACCCTAACCCTAACCCTAACCCTAACCCTAACCCCACCTAACCCTTACCCTTACCCTAACCCTAACCCTAAACTTAACCCTAACCCTAACCCTCACCCTTACCCGTATCCTAAACCTAACCCTAACCCTAACCCTTACCCTTACACTAACCGTAAACCTAACACTAAACCTAACCCTAACCCTTACACTTACCCTAACCATAACCCTAAACCTAAACCTTACCCTTACACTAAACCTAACCCTAACCCTTACCCTAACCCTAACCCTAACCGTAACCCTAACCCTAACCCTTATCCTTACCTTAACCCTAACCCTTACCCTAACCCTTACCATTATCCTAACGCTAAACCTAACCCTAAAGCTAACTAACCTTAACCCTAACACATACCCTTACCCTAACTCTAACCCTAACCCTAACCGTAACCCTAAACCCAACCCTAAACCTAACCCTTACCCTAACCATACCCTAACCCCAACCTAACCCTTACCCTTATTCTAAACCTAACCCTAACCCTTACCCTTACCCTAACCCTAAACCTAACCCTAAACCTAACCCTAAACGTAACCCTTATCCTTACCCTAACACTAACCCTAAACCTAACCCTAAAACTAACCCTAACCCTTACCCTAACCCTAACCCTAATCCTAACCCTAACCCTAACCCTAAACCTAACCCTAAACCTAACCCTTATCCTTACCCTAACCCTAACCCTAACCTAACCCTAAAACGAACCCAAAACCTAACCCTTACCTTTACCCGAACCATGAACCTAACCCTAACTCTAAACCTTACCCTTACCGTAAACCTAACTCTAACCCTTTCCTAAACCTAACCCTAACCCTAACCCTTAAACTAACACTAACCCTAATCCTAACCCTAACCCTTAATCTTACCCTAACCCTAACTCTAACCCTAAACCTACCCTTACCTTAACCCTAACCCTAACCCTAAACCTAACCTTAGCCCTAACCCTTATCCTTTCCCTAACCCTAACCCTAACCCTAACACTAAACCTAACCCTAACCCCAAACCTAACCCTTACCCTTACCCTAACCCTAACCATAACCCTTATCCTTACCTTTACCCTAAACCTTACCCTAACCCTTACCGTTATCCTAACGCTAAACCTAACCGTAAAGCTAACTAACCCTAACCCTAACCCTAACCCTAACCCTAACCCTAAACCTAAACCTTACCCTTACACTAAACCTAACCCTAACCCTTACCCTAACCCTAACCTTAACCCTAACCCTAACCCTTATCTTTACCTTAACCCTAACCCTTACCCTAACCCTTACCATTACCCTAACGCTAAACCTAACCCTAAAGCTAACTAACCCTAACCCTAACACATACCCTTACCCTAACTCTAACCCTAACCCTAACCCTAACCCTTATAGTAACCCTACCCCTAACCAGAACCCTTATCCTTACCCTAACCTTAACCCTAAACGTAACCCTAACCCTTAGCCTTACCCTAACCCTAACCCTAACCCTAACCCTAACTCTTACCATTACCCTAACCCTAACCCTAAACGTAACCCTAACCATTACCCTACCCTAACCCTAATCCTAACGCTAACCCTAAACTTAACCCTAACCCTAACCTCTACCCTAACCCTACCCCTAACCCCAACCCTAACCCTAACCCTAAACCTAACCCTTACACTAACCCTAACACTAACTCTAACACTTACCCTTACCCTAACCCTAAACCTAACGCTAAACCTAACCCTAACCCTTACCCTAACCCTAAACCTAACCCTAACCCTAACCCTAAACCTTACCCTTACACTAAACCTAAACCTAACCCTTACCCTAACCCTAAACATAACCATAACCCTTACCCTTACCTTAACCCTAACCCTTACCCTAACCCTTACCCTTACCCTAAAGCTAAACCTAACCCTAATCCTAACCCTAACCCTAACACATACCCTTACCCTAACCCTAACAATAACCCTAACCGTAACCCTAAACCTAACCCTAACCCTTACCCTAACCCTACCCTAACCCTAAACTAAACCTTACCTTATCCTAACACTAACGCTAACCTTAACCCCAACACTAAACCTAACCCTAACCCTAAAACTTACCCTTTCCCCAACCCTAAACCTAAACCTAACACTAACCCTAACCCTAACCCAAACTCTTCCCCTAAGCCTAAACCTAATCCTAACCCTAACCCTTACCCTAACCGTAACCCTAACCCTAAACCTAACCCTAACCTTAAACCTAACACTTAGCCTTACCCTAACCCTAACCCTAAACCTAACCCTAACCCTTATCCTAACCCTAACCCTAATCCTAAACTTAACCCTTAACATAACGCTAACACTAACCCTAACCCCTAACCCTAATCTTTACCCTAACACTAACCCTAATCCTAACCCCTAACCCTAACCCTAACCGTTACCCTAACCCTAACCCTAACCAGTAACCCTAACCCAAACCCTAACCCTTACCCTTATCCTAACCCTAACCCTAACTCTAACACTTACACTTACCCTAACCCCAACCCTAACCTTAAACCTAACCCTAACACTTACCCTAACCCTAACCCTAACCCTTACCCTTACCCTAACCCTAAACCTAACCCTAAACCTAACCCTAACCCTTAACCTTACCCTAACCCTAACCCTAACCCTAAACCTTACCCTTACACTAAACCTAACCCTAACCATTACCCTAAACCTAACCCTGACCCTAACCCTAATCCTTACCCTTACCTTAACCCTAACCCTTACCCTAACGCTTACCCTTACCCTAATGCTAAACTTAACCCTAACCATAACCCTAACCCTAACACATACCCTTACCCTAAACCTGACCCTAACCCTAACCCTAACCGTAACCCTAAACCTAACCCTAAACCCAACCCTAACCCTAAACCTAACCCTTACCCTAACTCTAACCTTAACCCCAACACTAAACCTAAACCTAACCCTAACCCTTACCCTTACCCTAACCCTAACCATAAACCTAAGCCTAACCCAAACCCTAACCATAACCCTTACCCTAACCCTAACCCTAATCCTAACCCTAACCCTAACCCTTACCGTAACCCTAATCCGAACCCTAAACCTAACCCTAACCCTAACCTTAACCCTAAAACTTAGGCTTACCCTAGCCCTAACCCTAACCCTAACCCTCAACCTAACACTAACCCTAACCCTAACCCTTACCCTTACCCTAACCCTAAGCTTAAACCTAACCCTAAACCTTATCCTTACCCTAACCCTAACCATAAACCTAACCATAACCCTTACCCTTACCCTAACCCTAATCCTAACCTTAACCCTAACCCCAGCCCTAAACCTAACCTTAAACCTAACCTGATCCTTTCCCAAACCCTAACCCTAACCCTAACCTTAAACCTAAACCTAACCCTAAACCTACGCCTTACCCTTACTCTAAACCTAACCCTAAACCTAACCGTAACCAGTACCCTTACCCTAATCCTAACCCAAACCCTAACCCTAACCTTAACCCTAAACCTTACCCTTACCCTAACCCTAAAGCAAACCTTAAACCTAACCCTAACCCTTAAACCTAACCTTTATCCTAACCCTAACCCTAACCCTAACCGTAAACCTAACACTAACCCCAAACCTTACCCTAATCCTATCCCTAACCCTAACCTAAACCTTACCCTTACCCTAACCCTAATCCTACACCTATCCCTAATCCTTACCCTTACCCTAAACCTAACTCTAACCCTAACATTATCCCTAAATCTTACCCTTACCCTAACCCATACCCTAACCCTAACCCCAACCCTAACCTAACCCTTAGCCTTACCCTAACCCTTACCTTAAACCTAACCCTAACGCTTACCCTTACCCTAATCCTAACCCAAACCATAACCCTAACCCTAACACTTACCCAAACCCTAACCCTAACAATAACCTAACCCTTACCCTTACCCTAACCCTAAACCTAAAATTAACCCTAAACCCAAACCTAACCCTTACACTTCTCCTAACCCTAAACCTAACCCTAAACCTAACCCTAACCCTAACCCTAAACTTAACCCTAACCGTAACCCCTAACCCGAAAACTAACCCTGCCCTAACCCTAACACTTACCCTTACCCTAACGTTAACCCTAACCTTAACCTCAACCCCAAACCTAACCCTAACCCTAACCCTAACCCTTACCATAACCCTAACCCTAACCCTAACCCTTACCCTTATCCTAACCCTAATCCTAACCCTAACATTTACTCTTTACCTCACCCCAACCCTAACCCTAAACCTAAACCTAAACTTTACCCTAACCCTAAACCGAACCCTAAACCTAACCCTAACCATAACCTTACCCTTACCCTAAACCTAAACCTAACCCTAACCCTACACCTTACCCTTACCCTAAACCTAACTCTAACCCTTACCCTAAACCTAACACTTACCCTAACCCTAACCCTTACCATTACCTTAACCGTAACCTTAACCCTAACCCTTACCCTAAACCTAACCTTAACCCCAACACTAAACCTAACACTAACCCTAATCCTAACTCTTACCCTTACCCTAACCCTAACCCTAACCCTAAACCTAACCCTAACCCTAACCCTTACCTTAACCCTAACCCTAATCCTAACCCTAACCCTTACTCTTAACCTAACCCTAACCATAAACCTAACCTAACCCTAACCCTAAGCCTTACCCTTTCCCTAACCCTAACCCTAACCTTAACCTTAACCCTAACCCTAAAACTAACCTAGCCATAACTCTTATCCTTTCCCAAACCCTAACCCTAACCCTAAACCTAACCCTAACCCTAAACCTAACCCTTACCACTACCCTAACCCTAACCCTAAACCTAACCATAACCGGAACCCCTAACCCTAACACTAACCCTAACCCTTACCCTTACCCTGACCCTAACCCTAACCCTAACCCTAACACTTTCCCTTACCCTAACCCTTACCCTTATCCTAACCCTAACCCTAACCCTAATACTTACCCTTACCCTAACACCGACCCTAGCCCTAAACCTAACACTAACCCTTACCCTAACACTAAACCTAACCCTAAACCTAACCCCAACCCTTACCCTTACCCTAACCCTAACCCTAACCCTAAACCTTACCCTTACACTAAACCTAACTCTAACCTTACCCTAAACCTAACCCTGACCATAACCCTAACCCTTACCCTTACCTTAACCCTAAACCTTACCCTATCCTTTACCCTTACCCTAACGCTAAACCTAACACTAACCCTAACAATAACCCAAACACATACCCTTACCATAACCCTAATCGTAACCCTAACCGTAACCCTAAACCTAACCCTCAACCTAACCCTAACCCTAACCCTAACCCTAACACATACCCTTACCCTAACCCTAACCCTAACCTTAACCTTACCCTTACACTAAACCTAACTCTAACCCTTACCCTAAACCTAACCCCGACCCCAACCCTAAGCTAACCCTAACCCTAAACCTTACCCTAACCCTAAACCTAACCCTAACCCTTACCCTTACCCTAACACTAACCCTAAACCTAAACCTTACCCTTACACTAAACCTAACCCTAACCCTTACCCTTACCCTAACCCTAACCATAAAACTAACCCTAACCCTAACCCTAACCCTAACCCTTACCCTAAACCTAACCCTAATCCTAACCCTAACCCTTACCCTAACCCGAACCGTACCCAAAACCTAACCCTAACCCTAAACCTAACCCTTACCCTTACCCTAAACCTAACCCTAAAACTAACCCTAACCCTTACCGGTACCCTTACCCTAACCCTAACCCTAACCCTAACCCTAACCTTAACCCTAACCTTACCCTTACCCTAACATTAACCCTAACCCTAACCCTAAACCTAACCCTAACCATAAACCTAACCATTACCCTAAACCTAACCCTTACCCTTACCCTAACCCTAACCCTAAACTTAACCCTAACCCCTACCCTTACCCTAACCCTAAACCTAACCATTACCCTTACCCTAAACCTAACCCTAAAACTAACCCTAACCCTTACCGTTACCCTAACCCTAACCCTAACCCTAACACTAACCCTAAACGTAACCCTAAACCTAACCCATACCCTAACCCTAAACCTAAACCTAACCCTAACCCTAACTCTAACCCTTACCCTAACCATAACCCTAACCCTAACCTAACCCTTCCCCTTCCCCTAAAACTAACCCTATCCTTAACACTAACCCTAACCCTAACACTAACCCTAAACGTAACCCTAAACCTAACACATACCCTAATCCTAACCCTAACCCTAAAGCTAACCCTAACCCTAACTCTAACCCTTACCCTAACCCTAACCCTAACCCTAACCCTAACCCCAACCCTAACGCTAACCCTAACCCTAACCCTAAAACTCACCGTTTCCCTAACCCTAACCCTAACCCTAACCCTCTTACCCTTATCCTAACCCTAAACCTAATCCAAACACATAACCTTACACTCACCCCAACCCTACCCCTAACACTAACCATTACCCAGACCCTAACCCTAACCCTAACCCTTACCCTTACCCTAACGCTAAACCTAACCCTAACCCTAACCCTAACCCTAACCTTAGACCTTACACTTACCCTAAACCTAACTCTAACCCTTACGCTAAACCTAACCCTAACCCTCACCCTCACCCTTTCCCCAACCCTAAACATAAAAACTAACCCTAACCCTAACCCTAACGCAAACCCTTAACCTACGCCTAACCCTAATCCTAACCCTAACCCTTACCCTAACCCTAACCCTAACCCTAAACCTAACCCTAACCCTAACCTTAACCCTAACACTTAGCCTTATCCTAACCCTAACCCTTACCCTCAACCTAACACTAACCCTAACCCTAACCCTTACCCTTACCCTAAACCTAACCCTAAACCTAACCCTAACCCTAAACCTTACCCTTACCCTAACCTAACCCTTACCCTTCACCCCTAACCCTAATCCTAAAATTAACCCTAAACCTAATCCTAACCCTAAACCTAACACTTACCCTTACCCTAACGCTAACACTAACCCTAACCCTTATAGTAACCCTAACCCTAAACAGAACCCTTACCCTTACCCTATTCTTAACCCTAAACATAACCCTAACCCTTACCCTTACCCTAACCATAACCATAACCCTAACCCTAACCTTAACATTAACCCTAACCCTAAACCTAACCCTAACCCCAACACTAACCCTAACCCTAACCCTTACCCTTACCCTTAACCTAACACTAACCCTAAACCTAACCCTAACCGTAACCCCTAACCCTAACCCTAATCCTTACCCTTCCCCTAACCTTAAACCTAACCCTAACCCTAACCCTAACCCTTACTGTTACCCTAACACTTACTCTTACCTAACCGTAACAGTAACCCTAACCCTTATCCTAACCCTAAACCTAACGCTAAACCTAACCCTAACCCTTACCCTCACCCTAACCTAACCTTACCCTTACCCTAACCTAATCCTATCATTAACCCTAAACCTAATCCTAACCCTAAACCTAACCCTTACCCTTAACCTAACACTAACCCTAAACCTAAACCTAACCTATCCCTATCACTAACCCTATGCCTTACCCTTACCATAACCCTAACCCTAAACCTAACCCTAACCCTAACCCTAACCCTAACCCTTACCCTTACCCTAAGCCTAACCCTAACCCTAACCCTAACCTTACCGTTACGCTAACACTTACCCTTACCCTAACCCTAACACTAACCCTAACCCTTATAGTAACCCTAACCCTAAACAGAACCCTTACCCTTACCCTAATCTTAACCTAAACGTAACTCTAACCCTTACCCTTACCCTAACCCTAACCCTAACCCTAACCTTAACATTAACCCTAACCCTAAACCTAACCCTAACCCCCAACACTAACCCTAACCCTAACCCTTACCCTTACCCTTAACCTAACACTAACCCTAAACCTAAACTTAACCCCTATCCCTATCCCTAACCCTATGCCTTACCCTTACCATAACCCTAACCCTAAAATTAACCCTAACCGTAACCCCTAACCCTAACCCTAATCCTTACCCTTCCCCTAACCTTAAACCCAACCCTAACCCTACCCTAACCCTTACTGTTACCCTAACACTTACTCTTACCCTAACCGTAACCCTAACCCTAACCCTTATCCTAACCTAAACCTAACGCTAAACCTAACCCTAACCCTTACCCTTACCCTAACACTAACCCTAACCCTAAACCTTACTTTACCCTTACACTAAACCTAACCCTAACAATTACCCTAACCCAAACCCTAACCCTAACCCTAACACTAAACCTAACCACTAACCATAACCCTTACACTAACCCTAACCCTAATCCTTCCCCTCACCCTAACCTTAACCCTTACCCTAACCCTAACACTAACCACTCACACTAACCCTAACCCTAACCCTTACCCTTATCCTAACCCTAACCCTAAACCTAAGACTTACCCTTACCCTAACCCCAACACTAACCCTAACCCTAACCCTAACCCTTACACTAACCCTAACCCTAAACCTAACCCGTACCCTTACCCTAACCCTAAACCTAACGCTAAACCTAACCCTAACCCTTACCCTTACCCTAACCCTAACCCTAACCCTAAACCTTACCCTTACACTAAACCTAACCCTAACAATTACCCTAATCCTAACCCTAACCCTAACCCAGACCCTTACCCTTAACTTAATCCTAACCCTTACCCTAACCCTTACCCTTCCCCTAACGCTAAACCTAACCCTAACCATAACCCTAACCCTAACACATACCCTTACCCTAGCCCTAACCCTAACCTTAACCACAACACTAAACGTAACCCTAACCCTAACCTCACCCTTTCCCCAACCCTAAACATAAACCTAACCCGAACCCTAACCCTAACCCAAACCCTTACCCTAAGCCTAACCCTAATCCTAACCCTAAACATAACCCTAACCCTAACCTTAACCCTAACACTTAGCCTTACCCTAACCCTAACCCTAACCCTAACCCTCAACCTAACGCTAACCCTAACCCTATCCCTTACCCTTACCCTAACCCTAACCCTAAACCTAATCCTAACCGTTACCCTTACCCTATACCTAATCCTAACCTTAACCCTAACCCTAGCCCTAAACCTAAGCTTAACCCTAACCCTTATCCTTTCCCTAACCATAACCCTAACCCTAACCTTAAACCTAACCCTAACCCTAAAGCTAACCCTTACCCTTAACCTAAAGCTAACCCTAAACCTAACCCTAACGATTACCCTTACCCTAAACCTAACCCTAACCCTAACCTTAACCCTTACCCTTACCCTAACCCTAACCCTAACCCTAACACTAAACCTAACCCTAACCCTAAACCTAACTCTTACCATAACCCTAACCCTAAACCTAACCCCTAACCGTAATCCCTAAACCTAACCCTAACCCTTCCCCTTCCCCTAACTTTAACCCTACCCCTAATCCTAACCCTAACCCTTACCGTTACCCTAACACATACTCTTACCCTAACCGTAACCCTAACGCTAACCCTTATCCTAACCCTAAACCTAATCCTAACCCTAACCCGTAACCTAACCCTAAAACTAACCCTAAACCCTAACCCTAATCCTTACACTAACCCTAACTCTAATCCTTCCCCTCACCCTAACCCTAACCCTTACCCTAACCCTAACCCTAACCACTAAACAAAACCCTAACCCTAACCCTTACCCTTATCCTAACCCTAACCCTAACCTAACACTTACACTTAACCTAACCCCAACACTAACCCTAACCCTAACCCTAACCCTTACACTAACCCTAACCCTAACCCTAACCCTTACCCTTACCCTAACCCTAAACCTAATGCTAAACTTAACCCTCACCCTTACCCTTACCATAACCCTAACCCTAACCCAAACCCTACACCTTACCCTTACCCTAAACCTAACCCTAACAATTACCCTAACCCTAACCCTAACCCTAACCCAACCCCTTAACCTTACCTTAACCCTAACCCTTGCCCTAACCCTTACCCTTCCCCTAACGCTAAACCTAACCCTAACCCTAACCCCTATCCCTATCCCTAAAACATACCCTTATCCTAAACCTAACGCTAACCTTAACCCCAACACTAAACCTCACCCTAACCCTAAGCCTCACCCTTTCCCCAACTCTAAACATAAACCTAAACATAACCCTAACCCTAACCCAAACCCTTACCCTAAGCCTAACCCTAATCCTAACCCTAACCCTTACCCTAACCCTAACCCTAAACCTAACCCTAACCCTAACCTTAACCCTAACACTTAGCCTTACCCTAACCCTAACCCTAACCCTCAACCTAACACTAACCCTAACCCTAACCCTTACCCTTACCCTAACCCTAACCCTAAACCTAATCCTAACCCTTACCCTTACCCTAACCCTAATCCTAACCTTAACCCTAACCCTAGCCCTAAACCTAAGCTTAACCCTAACCCTTATCCTATCCCTAACCATAACCCCTAACCCTAACCTTAAACCTAACCTTAACCCTAAACCTAACCCTTACCCTTAACCTAAAGCTAACCCTAACCCTAACCCTAACCCTTACACTAACCCTAACCCTAAACCCTTACCCTTACCCTTACCCTAACCCTAACCCTAACTCTAACCCTAAAACTAACCCTAACCCTAAAGCTAACCCTTACCCCTAAACCTACCCTAACCCTAACTCTTACCCTTACCTTAACCCTATCCCTAACCCTAAACCTAACCCTAACCCTAAACCTAACCCTTACCCTAACCCTAACCCTAACTCTTACCCTTAACCACCCCTAACCCTAACACTAACCCTAACCCTTACACTAACCCTACCCTAATCCTAACCCCTAACACTAACCCTAACCCCTAAACTTAAGCCTAACCCTTACCCTAACCCTAACCCTAACCGTAACCACTAACCCTAACCCTAAACCTAACCCTTACCCTAACCCTAACAATAACCCTAACCCTAACCCTAAACCTTACAATAACCCTAACCCTAACACTTACGCTTACCCTAAACCCAACCCTAACCCTAACCCTTACCCTAACCCAAATCCTAAGACTAACCCTAAACCTTACCCTAACCCTAACCCTAACCCTAAACTACCCCTTACCCTTACATGAACCCTAACCCTAAACTTAACCCTAACCCTAACCCTAACACTTACCCTTACACTAACCCTAATCCTAAACCTACCCTTAACCCTAAACCTATCCTTTACCCTATCCCTTACCCTTCTCCTAACCCTAAACCTAAACCTAACCCTAACCTTAACCTCTAACCCTAACCCTAACCCTTACCCTAACCCTAAACTTAACCCTAATCCTAACCCTAAACCTAACCCTTACCCTTACCCTAACCCTAACCCACACCTTAACACCAACCCTAAACCTAACCATAACCCTAACCCAACACTTATTCTAACCCTAACCCTAACCCTAACACTAACACTTAACCTTAACGTAACCCTAACCGTAAACCTAACCCTTACCTAACCCTAACCCCTAACACTAACCCTTAACCTAACCCTAACACGAACCCTAATCCCTAACCCTAACCCTTACCCTAACACTAACCCTAACCCTAACCCCTAACCCTAACACTAACCGTAACCCTAACCCTAACCCCTAACCCTAACCCTAACCCTAACCCTTACCCTAACCCTAACCCTAAACTTAACCCTAACCCTTACCCTTAACCTAACCCTAATCCTACATCTAACCCTAACCATAACCCTAACCCTAACCCTAACCCTAAACCTAACCCTTACCCTAACCCTAACCCTAACCCTAAACCTAACCCTAACCCTAACTCTAACCCCTTACCCTAACCCTAACCCTAACCCTAACCTAACCCTTACCCTTACCCCTAACCCTAACCCTAACCTTAACCCTAAACCCAACCCTAACCCTTACCCTTATCCTAACCCTAACCCTAAACCTACCACTAACCCTAACCCTATCCCTAACCCTTATCCTTACCCTAACCCTAATCCTAAACCTAACCCTAACCGTAACCCCTAACCCTATCCCTAACCTACCCTAACCCTAACCCTCACCCTTACCCTAACGTTAACCCTAATCTTAACCCCGCCCTAAACCTAACCCTAACCCTAATCCTAACACTAACTCTTACCCTAACCTTAAACCTAAAAGTAACCCTAACTCTTACCCTTACCCTAACCCTAACCCTAACCTTAACACTAAACCTAACCCTAACCCAACCCTAAACATAGCCCCTAACCCTAAACCTAACCCTTACCCTAACCCTAACACTAACCCTAACCCTTACCCTTACCCTAACCCTAACCCTAATCCTAACCCTAACCCTTACCCTTACCCTAAACCTAACCCTAAACCTAACCCTTATCCTAACCTTAACCCTAACCCTAACCATTAACCTAACCCTAACACTAACCCTAACCCCTAACCCTAACCCTTACCCTAACAATAACACTAACCCTAACCTTAACCCCTAAACCTAACCCTAACCGTAATCCTAACCCTAACCCCTAACCCTAACCCTAAACCTTACCCTTACCCTATCCCTAAAAATAACCCTAAACCTAACCCTAACCCTTACCCTAACCCTAAACCTTACCCTTACCCTAAAGCTAACCCTACCCCTTACCCTAAGCCTAATCCTAACCCTAATCCTAACCCTTATCCTTACCTTAACCCTAACCCTAACCCTACCCTTACCTTAACCCTAACCTTAACCCTAACCCTTCCCCTTACCCTACCACTAACCCTAACCCTAACCCAAACCCTAACCCTAACCGTAACCCTAAACCTAACCCTAAACCTAACCCTAACCCTAGCCCTTCCCCTAACCCTTACCTTACCCCCACACTAAACCTAACCCTAACCCTTACACTTACACTAACCCTAACCCCAAACCTAACCCTAACCTATCCCTTACCCTAAACCCAACCGTAACCCTAACCCTAACCATAACACTTACCCTTACCTTAACCCTAAACCTAACACTAACCCTAACCCTTACCCTTACCGTAACCCTAAACCTAACCCTAACACTAAACCTTACACTTACCCTAAACCTAACTCTAACCCTTACCCTAAACCTAACCCTAAACCTAACCCTAACCCTTACCCTTACCTTAACCCTAACCCTAACCCCTAACCCATACCCTAAACCTAACCTTAAACCCACCACTAAACCTAACACTAACACTAACCCTAACCCTTGCCCTTACCCTAACCCTAACCCTTAACCTAACCCTTACCCCTTATCCTAACCCTAACGCTAACCTTAACCCCAACACTAAACCTAACACTAACCCTAACCCTAAACCTTACCCTAACCCTAACCCTAATCATAACCCTAACCTTTACTCTTACCCTAACCCTAACCCTAACCCTAAACCTAACCCTAATCCTAACCCTAACACTAACCCTAATCCTTACCCTAACCCTAACCCTAACCCTAAAAGTAACCCTAATCCTTACCCTTACCCTTTCCCTAACCATAACCCTAACCTTAACCCTAACCCTAACCCTAACCTTAGCCCTAAACCTTATCCTTTCCCTAACCCTAACCCTAACCCTAAACATAACCCTAACCCTAAACCTAACCTTACCCTTACCCTAACCCTAACCCTAACCCTTACCCTTCCCCTAACGCTAAACCTAACCCTGACCATAACCCTAACCCTAACACATACCCTTACCCTAACCCTAACCCTAACCATAACCCTAACCCTAACCTAACCCTTACCCTTATCCTAACCCTAACGCTAACCTTAACCCCAAAACTAAACCTAACCCTAACCCTAACCCTCACCCTTTCCCCAACCATAAACATAAACCTAACCCGAACCCTAACCCTAACCCAAACCCTTACCCTAAGCCTAACCCTAATCCTAACCCTAAACCTAACCCTAACCCTAACCTTAACCCTAACACTTAGCCTTACCCTAACCCTAACCCTAACCCTAACCCTAATCCTTACCCTAACCCTAACCCTAACCCTAAAAGTAACCCTAACCCTTACCCTTTCCCTAACCATAACCCTATACTTAACCCTAACCCAAACCCTAACCCTTACCGTAACCCTAACCATAAACCTAACCAAACCCTTACCCTTACCGTATCCCTAAAAATAACCCTAAACCTAACCCTAACCCTTACCCTAACCCTAACCCTAACCCTAAACCTTACCCTTCCCCTAAAGCTAACCCTAACCCTTACCCTAAGCCTAATCCTAACCCTAACCATAACCCTTACCCTTACCTTAACCCTAAACCTAACCCTACCCTTACCTTAACCCTAACCTTAACCCTAACCCTTCCCCTTACCCTACCGCTAACCCTAACCCTAACCCAAACCCTAACCCTAACCGTAACCCTAAACCTAACCCTAAACCTAACCCTAACCCTAACACTTACACTTACACTAACCCTAACCCCAACCCTAACGCTAACCTATCCCTTAACCTAAACCCAACCGTAACCCTAACCCTAACCCTAACACTTGCCCTTACCTTAACCCTAACCCTAACACTAACCCTAACCCTTACCCTTACCGTAACCCTAAACCTAACCCTAACCCTAAACCTTACACTTACCCTAAACCTAACTCTAACCCTTACCCTAAACCTAACCATAAACCTAACCCTAACCCTTACCCTTACCTTAACCCTAACCCTAACCCTAACCCATACCCTAACCCTAACCTTAACCCCAACACTAAACCTAACACTAACCCTAACCCTAACCCTTACCCTTACCCTAACCCTAACCCTTAACCTAACCCTAAACCTAACCCTAACCCTAAAACTTACCCTAACCCTAACCCTAATCATAACCCTAACCCTTACTCTTACCCTAACCCTAACCCGAACCCTAAACCTAAGCCTAAACCTAACCCTAACCCTCACCCTAACCCTTACCCTAACCCTAACCCTAACCCTAACCTTAACCCTAACCCTAACCCTAACCTTAGCCCTAAACCTTATCCTTTCCCTAACCCTAACCCTAACCCTAAACATAACCCTAACCCTAAACCTAACCCTTACCCTTACCCTAACCCTAACCCTAAACCTAATCCTAACCCTTACCCTAACCCTAACCCTAACCCTAATCTTAACCCTTACCCTTACACTTACCCTAACCATAACCCTAACCCTATCCCTAAACCTAACCCTAACCCTATACCTAACCCTTACCCTAAACCTAACCCTAACCCTAACTCTTACCCTTACCCACCCCAACCCGAAAACTAACCATAACCCTTACACTAATCCTAACCCTAATCCTAACCCCTAACCCTAACCCTAACCCTTACTCTTCCTCTAACCTTAACCCTAACCCTAACCCTAACCTAACAATTACCCTTACCCTAACACTTACCCTTACCCTAACCCTAACCCTAACCATAACCCTTATCCTAACCCTAAACCTAATCCTAACCCTAACCCGTAACCTAACCCTAACACTAACCCTAACCCCTAACCTTAACCATTACACTAACCCTAACCCTTCCCCTAACCATAAACCTAACCCTTACCCTAACCCTAAGCCTAACCACTAACTCTAACCCTAACCCTAACCCTTACCCTTATCCTAACCCTAACCCTAAACCTAACACTTACCCTTACCCTAACCCCAATCCTAACCCTAACCCTAACCCGAGCCCTAACCCTAACCTTAAACCTTACCCTTACCCTAACCCTAAACCTAATCCTAACCCTAACCCGTAACCTAACCCTAACACTAACCCTAACCCCTAACCTTAACCATTACACTAACCCTAACCCTTCCCCTAACCATAAACCTAACCCTTACCCTAACCCTAAGCCTAACCACTAACTCTAACCCTAACCCTAACCCTTACCCTTATCCTAACCCTAACCCTAAACCTAACACTTACCCTTACCCTAACCCCAATCTAACCCTAACCCTAACCCGAGCCCTAACCCTAACCTTAAACCTTACCCTTACCCTAACCCTAAACCTAACACTACACCTAAACCTTATCCTAACCCTAACCCTAACCTGAACCCTAAACCTAACTCTAACCGTAACCCCTAACCGAAACCTAACCGGAACCCTTACCCTTACCCTAAACCTAACCCTAACCCTAACCCTAACCCTTACCCTAACCCTAACCCTAACCCTAACCCTAACCCTTATCCTAACCCTAACCCTAACCCTAACCCTAACCCTAACCCTTACCGTTACCCTAACACTTACCCTTACCCTAACCCTAAAACTAACCCTAACCCTTATAATAACCCTAACCAGAACTCTTACCCTTACCCTAAACGTAACCCTAAACCTTACCCTTACCCTAACCCTAACCTTAAACCTAACCCTAAAGCTTACCCTTACCCTAACCCTAACCCTAAAGGTAACCCTTACCCTTACCCTTACCCTAAACCTAATCCTAACGTTAACCCTAAACTTAACCCTAACCCTTACTTCTACCTTAACCCTAACCCTAACCCTAACCCTAACCCTAAACCTAACCCTAACCCTAACCCTAAACCTTACCCTAACCCTAACCCTAACCTAACACTTACCCTTATCCTAACCCTAACCCTATCCTTAAACATAACCCTAACCCTAACCCTAACCCTTACCCTAACCCTAACCCTAAACCTAACCCTATCCCTAAACCTATGCCTTACCCTTACCATACCCTAACCCTAAACCTAACCCTAACCGTAAACCCTAACCCTAACCCTAACCCTTACTCTTCCTCTAACCTTAAACCTAACCCTAAACCTAACCTAACCCATACCCTTACCCTAACACTTACCCTTACCCTACCCCTAAGCCTTACCCTTACCCTAACCTTAATCCTAAACCTAACCCTAACCCTAACCCTTACCCTTACCCTAACTCTTACCCTTACCCTAACCCTAACCCTTATCCTAACCCTAAACCTAATCCTAACCCTAACCCGTAACCTAACCCTAACACTAACCCTAACCCCTAACCCTAACCCTTACACTAACCCTAACCCTAATCCTTCCCCTAACCCTAACCCTTACCCTTACCCTAACCCTAACCCTAACCACTAACCCTAACCCTAACCCTAACCCTTACCCTTATCCTAACCCTAACCCTCAACCTAACACTTACTCTTACCCTAAACCCAACCCTAACCCTAACCCTAACCCTAACCCTAACCCTTACACTAACCCTAACCCCAACCGTAACCCTAACCCTTACCCTTAGCCTAACCCTAAACCTAAGGCTAAACCTAACCCTAACACTTACCCTTACCCTAACCCTAACCCTAACCCTAAACCTTACCCTTAACCTAAACCTAACCCTAACCCTTACCCTTACCCTAACCCTAACCCTAATCTTTACCCTTACCCTTACACTTACCCTAACCCTAACCCTAAACCTAAACCTAAACCTAACCCTAACCCTATACCTAACCCTTACCCTAAACCTAACCCTAACCCTAACTCTTACCCTTACCCACCCATAACCCGAACACTAACCCTAACCCTTACACTAATCCTAACCCTAATCCTAACCCCTAACCCTAACCCTAACCCTTACTCTTCCTCTAACCTTAACCCTAACCCTAACCCTAACCTAACCCTTAACCTTACCCTAACCCTAACCCTAACCATAACCCTTATCCTAACCCTAAACCTAATCCTAACCCTAACCCGTAACCTAACCCTAACACTAACCCTAACCCCTAACCTTAACCATTACACTAACCCTAACCCTTCCCCTAACCCTAAACCTAACCCTTACCCTAACCCTAAGCCTAACCACTAACTCTAACCCTAACACTAACCCTTACTCTTATCCTAACCCTAACCCTAAACCTAACACTTAGCCTTACCCTAACCCCAATCCTAACCCTAACCCTAACCCGAGCCCTAACCCTAACCTTAAACCTTACCCTTACCCTAACCCTAAACCTAACACTACACCTAAACCTTATCCTAACCCCTAACCCTAACCCGAACCCTAAACCTAACCCTAACCCTAACCCTAACCCTAACCCTTACCCTTACCCTAACCCTAACCCTAACCCTAAACCTAACCCTAACCCTACCCTAAACCTAACCCTTACACTCACCCTTTCCCTAACTCTTACCCTTACCCACCCCTAACCCTAACACTAACCCTAACCCTTACACTACCTCTAACCCTAATCCTAGCCCCTTACCCTAAACCTAACCCTAACCCTAACCTTAACCCTAACCCTTACCCTTACCCTAACCCTAACCCTAACCCTAAACCTAACCCTAACCCTAAACGTAACCCTTACCCTAACCCTAACAATAACCCTAACCCTAACCCTAACCCTTACAATAACCCTAACCCTAACACTTACGCTTACCCTAAACCCAACCCTAACCCTAAACCTTACCCTAATCCTAAACCTAACCCTAACCCTAAACCTTACCCTAACCCTAACCCTAACCCTAAACTACCCATTACCCTTACATGAACCCTAACCCTAACCTTAACTCTAAACCTAACCCTAAACGTTACCCTTACCCTAACCCAAATTCTAAACCTACCCCTAACCCTAAACCTATCCTTTACCCTATCCCTTACCCTTACCCTAACCGTAAACCTAAACCTAACCCTAACCCTAACCGTAACCACTAATCCTAACCCTAACCCTAACCCTTACCCTTACCCTAACCTTAACCCTAATCCTAACCCTAACCCTAACCCTTACCCTTACCCTAATCCTAACCGTAAGCTTTACCCCAACCCTAACCCTAACCCTAACCCTAACCCTTATTCTAACCCTAACCCTAACCCTAACATTAACACTTAACCTTAACCTAACACTAACCCTAAACCTAACCCTTACGTAACCCTAACCCTAACCCTAACCCTTAACCTAACCCTAACACTAACCCAAACCCCTAACTCTAACCCTTACCCTAACCCTAACCCTAACCCTAACCCCTAAGCCTAACACTAACCTTAACCCTAACCCTAACCCCTAACCCTAACCTAACCCTTACCCTAACCCTAACCCTAACCTTAACCCTAAACCTAACCCTAAACCTAACCCTAACACTAACCCTAACCCTTACCCTTACCCTAACCCTATCCCTAAACGTAACCCCAACCCTTACCCTTACCCTAACCCTAACCCTAACCCTAACCCTAACCCTTTCCCATACCCTAACCCTAACCCTAAACCTAAGCCTAACCCTTACCCTTACCCTAACCCTAACCTTAAACCTAACCCTTACCCTTACCCTAACCCTAACCCTAAACCTAACCCTAAACCTAACCCTAACCCTAACCCTTACCCTAACTCTAACCCTAACCTAACCCTTACCCTTACGATAACCCTAACCCTATCCTTAACCCTAACCCTAATCCTAACCTTAACCCTATCCCTTACCCTTAACCTAACCCTAACCCTAAACCTAAACCTAACCCTATTCCTATCCCTAACCCTATGCCTTACCCTTACCATAAACCTAAGCCTAAACCTAACCCTAACCGTAACCCCTAACCCTTACCCTTACCCTAAACTTAAGGCTAAACGTAACCCTAACCCTTACCCTTTCCCTATCCCTAACCCTAACCCTAACCCTAACTTTTACCCTTACCCTAACCCTAACCCTAAACGTAATCTAACCCTTACACTTACCCTAACCCTAATCCTAAGGCTAACCCTAAACTTAATCCTAACCCTTACCTCTACCCTAACCCTAACCCTAACCCTAACCCTAAACCTAACCCTAATCCTAACCCTAAAACCTACCCTCACCCTAACCCTAACCTAACCCTTACCCTTATCCTAACCCTAACCCTATCCTTAACCCTAACCCTAAACCTAAACCTAACCCTTACCCTAACCCTATCCCTAAACCTAAACCTATCCCTAACCCTATCCCTAACTCTATGCCTTACCCTTACCATAACCCTAACCCTAAACCTAACCCTAACCATAACCCCTAACCCTAACCCTAACCCTTACTCTTCCTCTAACATTAACCCTAACCGTAACCCTAACCTAACCCTTACCCTTACCCTAACACTTACCCTTACCCTAACCCTAACCCTAACCCTTATCCTAACCCTACACCTAATCCTAACCCTAACCCTTAACCTAACCTTAACACTAACCCTAACCCCTAACATTAACCCTTACACTAAACCTAACCCTAATCGTTCCCCTAACCCTAACCCTAACCCTTACCCTAACCCTAACCCTAACCACTAACCCTAACCCTAATACTAACCCTTACCCTTATCCTTCCCCTAACCCTAACCCTAACCCTTACCCTAACCCTAACACTAACCGTAACCCTAACCGTAACCCCTAACCCTAACCCTAACCCTTACCTAACCCTAACCCTAACCTTAACCCTAACCCTTACCCTTAACCTAACCCTAACCCTAATCCTAAATCTAACCCTAACCCTAACCCTAACCCTAAACCTAACCCTTACCCTTTCCCTAACCCTAACCCTAACCCTAACCCTAACCCTAATCTAACCCTTACCCTTACACTAACCCTAACCCTATCCTTAACCATAAACCTGATCCTAACCTAACCCTTACCCTAAACCTAACCCTAACCATAACCCTAACCCTTACCCTTACCCTAACCCTAACCCTACCCATAACCCTAACCCTACCCCTAAACCTAACTCTAACTCTAAACCTAACCCTTACCCTAACCCTAACCCAAACCATAACCTAACCCTTACCCTTACTCTAACCCTAACCCTAACCTTAACCCTAAACCCAACCCTAACCCTTACCCTTATCCTACCCTAACCCTAAACCTAACCCTAACCCTAACCCTAAACCTAACCCTAACCGTAAGCCCTAACCCTATCCCTTACCCTACCGTAACCCTAACCCTTACCCTTACCCTAACGTTAACCGTAATCTTAACCCCACCATAAACCTAACCCTAACCCTAACCCTAACCTTAACCCTAAACCTAACCCTAACCCTAACCCTAACCCTTATCCTAACCCTAACCCTAACACATAAACGTACACTCACCCCCGCCCTACTCCTAACCCTGACCCTTACCCTAACCCTAACCCTAACCCTTACCCTTACCCTAACCCTAAACCTAACCCTAAACCTAACTCTAACCCTAAACCTTACCCAAACCCTAACGCTAAACTTAAACCTAACACTTACCCTAACCCTAACCCTAACCCTAACCCTAACCTTTACCCTTACCCTAACCCTAAACCTAACCCTAATCCTAAACCTCACCCTTACCCTAAACCTAACTCTAACCCTAACCCTAACCCTAACCCTAACCCTAACCCTTACCCTTATCCTAACCCTAACCCTAACCCTAACCCTAACCCCAACCCTTACCCTTACCCTAACCCTAAACCTAACCCTAACCCTAACCCTTTCCCATACCCTAACCCTAACCATAACCTAACCCTAACCCTTACCCATACCCTAACACTAATCCTAACCCTAACCCTAACCCTTACACTTAACCTAACCCTAACCCTAACCCTAAACCTAACCCTATTCCTATCCCTAAACCTATGCCTTACATTTACCATAAACCTAACCCTAAACCTAACCCTAACCGTAACCCATATCCATAACCCTAAGCCTTACCCTTACCCTAACCCTAACCCTAAACTTTACCCTAAATCTAACCCTAACCCTAACCCTTACCCTTATCCTAACCCTAACCCTAACCCTAACACATAACCTTACACTCACCCCAACCCTACCCCTACCCCTAACCCTTACCCTAACCCTAACCCTAACCCTAACCCTTACCCTTACCTTAACCCTAAACCTAACCCTAAACCTAACCCTAACATTAAACCTTACCCAAACCCTAACCCTAAACCTAATCCTAGCCCTAAACCTTACCCTTACCCTAAACCTAACCCTAACCCTTACCCTTAGCCTAAGCCTAACCCTAACCCTAACCCTAACCCTAACCCTAACCCTAAACCTTACCTTAACCCTAACCCTAATCCTAACCCTAACCCTTACACTTAAACTAACCCTAACCCTAACCCTAAGCCTAAACCTAACCTAACCCTAACCCTAAGCCTTACACTTACCCTACCCCTAACCCTAACCTTAACCCTAACCCTAACCCTAAAACAAACCTAGCCCTAACCATTATCCAATCCCTAACCCTAACCCTAACCCTAAACCTAACCCTAACCCTAAACCTAACCCTTACCACTACCCTAATCCTAACCCTAAACCTAACCCTAACCGGAACCTCTAACCCTAACCCTAACCCTTACCCATACACAAACCCTGACCCTAACCCTAACCCTAACACTTTCCCTTACCCTAACCCTTACCCTTATTCTAACCCTAACCCTAACCCTAACCCTAATAATTACCCTTACCCTAACCCCAACCCTAACCCTAAACCTAACACTAACCCTAACCCTAACCCTAAACTTAACCCTAACCCTTACCCTTACCCTAACCCTAACCCAAACCCTAAACCTTACCCTTACACTAAACCTAACTCTAACCCTTACCCTAAACCTAACCCTGACCCTAACCCTAACCCTTACTCTTACCTTAACCCTAAACCTTACCCTACCCCATACCCTTTCCCTAACGCTAAACCTAACCCTACCCCTAACCCTAACACAAACCCTTAACCTAACCCTAACCGTAACCCTAACCGTAACCCTAAACCTAACCCTCAACCTAACCCTAACCCTAACCCTAACTCTATCACATACCCTTATCCAAACCCGAACCCTAACCCTAAACCTTACCCTTACACTAAACCTAACTCTAACCCTTACCCTAAACCTAACCCTGACCCCAAACCTAACCCTAACCCTAACCCTTACCCTAACCCTAAACCTAACCCTGAACCTAACCCTAACCCTTACCCTTACCCTAACCCTAACCCTAACCCTAAACCTTACCCTTACATTAAACCTAAACCTAACCCTTACCCTTACCCCAACCCTAACCATAAACCTAACCCTAACTCTAACCCTAACCCTTACCCTAAACCGAACCCTAATCCTAACCATAACCCTTACCCTTTCCCTAACCCTAAACCAAAACCTAACCCTAACCCTAAACCTAACCCTTACCCTTACCCTAAACCTAACCCTAAACCTAACCCTATCCCTTACCCTTACCCTAACCCTAACCCTAACCCTAACCTTAACCCTAACCTTTACCCTTACCCTAACCCTAACCCTAACCCTAACTCTAAACCTAACCCTTACCCTAACCCTAACCCTAACCATAACCTAACCCTTACCCTTACCCTAACCCTAACCCTAACCTTAACCCTAAACCCAACCCTAACCCTTACCCTTATCCTAACCCTAACCCTAAAACAACCCTAACCCTAAAACCATCCCTAACCCTTACACTTACCCTAACCCTAACCCTAACCCTAATTGTAACCCCTAACCCTATCCCTAACCCTACGCTAACCCTAACCCTTACCCTTACCCTAACGTTAACCCTAACCTTAACCCCAAACCTAAACCTAACCCTAACCCTAACCCTAAACTTTACCCTAAATCTAACCCTAACCCTTACCCTTATCCTAACCCTAACCCTAACCCTAACACATAACCTTACACTCACCCC
>NW_028327403.1:30000-32500 GCF_031878675.1 Megascapheus bottae | reverse complement strand
CTAACGTTAACCCTAACCTTAACCCCAAACCTAAACCTAACCCTAACCCTAACCCTAAACTTTACCCTAAATCTAAACCTAACCCTAACCCTTACCCTTATCCTAACCCTAACCCTAACCCTAACACATAACCTTACACTCACCCCAACCCTACCCCTAACCCTAACCCTTACCCTAACCCTAACCCTAACCCTAACCCTTACCCTTACCTTAACCCTAAACCTAACCCTAAACCTAACCCTAACATTAAACCTTACCCAAACCCTAACCCTAAACCTAATCCTAGCCCTAAACCTTACCCTTACCCTAAACCTAACCCTTACCCTTACCCTTACCCTAACCCTAACCCTAATCCTAACCCTAACCATAAACCTAACCCTAACTGTAACCCTTACCTTAACCCTAACCCTAATCTTAACCCTAACCCTTACACTTAAACTAACCCTAACCCTAACCCTAATCCTAAACCTAATCTAACCCTAACCCTAAGCCTTACACTTACCCTACCCCTAACCCTAACCTTAACCCTAACCCTAACCCTAAAACAAACCTAGCCCTAACCATTATCCAATCCCTAACCCTAACCCTAACCCTAAACCTAACCCTAACCCTAAACCTAACCCTTACCACTACCCTAATCCTAACCCTAAACCTAACCCTAACCGGAACCTCTAACCCTAACCCTAACCCTTACCCATACACAAACCCTGACCCTAACCCTAACCCTAACACTTTCCCTTACCCTAACCCTTACCCTTATTCTAACCCTAACCCTAACCCTAATAATTACCCTTACCCTAACCCCAACCCTAACCCTAAACCTAACACTAACCCTAATCCTAACCCTAAACTTAACCCTAACCCTTACCCTTACCCTAACCCTAACCCAAAACCTAAACCTTACCCTTACACTAAACCTAACTCTAACCCTTACCCTAAACCTAACCCTGACCCTAACCCTAACCCTTACTCTTACCTTAACCCTAAACCTTACCCTACCCCTTACCCTTTCCCTAACGCTAAACCTAACCCTAACCCTAACCCTAACACAAACCCTTAACCTAACCCTAACCGTAACCCTAACCGTAACCCTAACTGTAACCCTGACCCTAACCCTAACCCTTACTCTTACCTTAACCCTAAACCTTACCCTACCCCTTACCCTTACCCTAACGCTAAACCTAACCCTAACCCTAACCCTAACACAAACCCTTAACCTAACCCTAACCGTAAACCTAACCGTACCCCTAAACCTAACCCTCAACCTAACCCTAACCCTAACCCTAACTCTATCACATACCCTTATCCAAACCCGAACCCTAACCCTAAACCTTACCCTTACACTAAACCTAACTCTAACCCTTACCCTAAACCTAACCCTGACCCCAAACCTAACCCTAACCCTAACCCTTACCCTAACCCTAAACCTAACCCTAAACCTAACCCTAACCCTTACCCTTACCCTAACCCTAACCCTAACCCTAAACCTTACCCTTACATTAAACCTAAACCTAACCCTTACCCTTACCCCAACCCTAACCATAAACCTAACCCTAACTCTAACCCTAACCCTTACCCTAAACCGAACCCTAATCCTAACCATAACCCTTACCCTTTCCCTAACCCTAAACCAAAACCTAACCCTAACCCTAAACCTAACCCTTACCCTTACCCTAAACCTAACCCTAAACCTAACCCTATCCCTTACCCTTACCCTAACCCTAACCCTAACCCTAATGCTAACCTTAACCCTAACCTTTACCCTTACCCTAAACCTAACCCTAACCCTAACTCTAAACCTAACCCTTACCCTAACCCTAACCCTAACCATAACCTAACCCTTACCCTAACCCTAACCCTAACCCTAACGCTAACCTTAACCCTAACCTTTACCCTTACCCTAAACCTAACCCTAACCCTAACTCTAAACCTAACCCTTACCCTAACCCTAACCCTAACCATAACCTAACCCTTACCCTTACCCTAACCCTAACCCTAACCTTAACCCTAAACCCAACCCTAACCCTTACCCTTATCCTAACCCTAACCCTAAAACAACCCTAACCCTAACCCCATCCCTAACCCTTACACTTACCCTAACCCTAACCCTAACCCTAACCCTAACCCTAATTGTAACCCCTAACCCTATCCCTAACCCTACGCTAACCCTAACCCTTACCCTTACCCTAACGTTAACCCTAACCTTAACCCCAAACCTAAACCTAACCCTAACCCTAACCCTAAACTTTACCCTAAATCTAACCCTAACCCTAACCCTTACCCTTATCCTAACCCTAACCCTAACCCTAACACATAACCTTACACTCACCCCAACCCTACCCCTAACCCTAACCCTTACCCTAACCCTAACCCTAACCCTAACCCTTACCCTTACCTTAACCCTAAACCTAACCCTAAACCTAACCCTAACATTAAACCTTACCCAAACCCTAACCCTAAACCTAATCCTAGCCCTAAACCTTACCCTTACCCTAAACCT
>NW_028327403.1:0-25000 GCF_031878675.1 Megascapheus bottae | reverse complement strand
TAACCCTATCCCTTACCCTTACCCTAACCCTAACCCTAACCCTAACCTTAACCCTAACCTTTACCCTTACCCTAACCCTAACCCTAACCCTAACTCTAAACCTAACCCTTACCCTAACCCTAACCCTAACCATAACCTAACCCTTACCCTTACCCTAACCCTAACCCTAACCTTAACCCTAAACCCAACCCTAACCCTTACCCTTATCCTAACCCTAACCCTAAAACAACCCTAACCCTAAAACCATCCCTAACCCTTACACTTACCCTAACCCTAACCCTAACCCTAACCCTAATTGTAACCCCTACCCCTATCCCTAACCCTACGCTAACCCTAACCCTTACCCTTACCCTAACGTTAACCCTAACCTTAACCCCAAACCTAAACCTAACCCTAACCCTAACCCTAAACTTTACCCTAAATCTAACCCTAACCCTAACCCTTACCCTTATCCTAACCCTAACCCTAACCCTAACACATAACCTTACACTCACCCCAACCCTACCCCTAACCCTACCCCTTACCCTAACCCTAACCCTAACCCTAACCCTTACCCTTACCTTAACCCTAAACCTAACCCTAAACCTAACCCTAACATTAAACCTTACCCAAACCCTAACCCTAAACCTAATCCTAGCCCTAAACCTTACCCTTACCCTAAACCTAACCCTAACCCTTAACCTTACCCTTACCCTAACCCTAATCCTAACCCTAACCATAAACCTAACCCTAACCGTAACCCTTACCTTAACCCTAACCCTAATCTTAACCCTAACCCTTACACTTAAACTATCCCTAACCCTAACCCTAATCCTAAACCTAATCTAACCCTAACCCTAAGCCTTACACTTACCCTACCCCTAACCCTAACCTTAACCCTAACCCTAACCCTAAAACAAACCTAGCCCTAACCATTATCCAATCCCTAACCCTAACCCTAACCCTAAACCTAACCCTAACCCTAAACCTAACCCTTACCACTACCCTAATCCTAACCCTAAACCTAACCCTAACCGGAACCTCTAACCCTAACCCTAACCCTTACCCATACACAAACCCTGACCCTAACCCTAACCCTAACACTTTCCCTTACCCTAACCCTTACCCTTATTCTAACCCTAACCCTAACCCTAATAATTACCCTTACCCTAACCCCAACCCTAACCCTAAACCTAACACTAACCCTAATCCTAACCCTAAACTTAACCCTAACCCTTACCCTTACCCTAACCCTAACCCAAACCCTAAACCTTACCCTTACACTAAACCTAACTCTAACCCTTACCCTAAACCTAACCCTGACCCTAACCCTAACCCTTACTCTTACCTTAACCCTAAACCTTACCCTACCCCTTACCCTTTCCCTAACGCTAAACCTAACCCTAACCCTAACCCTAACACAAACCCTTAACCTAACCCTAACCGTAACCCTAACCGTAACCCTAACCGTAACCCTGACCCTAACCCTAACCCTTACTCTTACCTTAACCCTAAACCTTACCCTACCCCTTACCCTTACCCTAACGCTAAACCTAACCCTAACCCTAACCCTAACACAAACCCTTAACCTAACCCTAACCGTAAACCTAACCGTAACCCTAAACCTAACCCTCAACCTAACCCTAACCCTAACCCTAACTCTATCACATACCCTTATCCAAACCCGAACCCTAACCCTAAACCTTACCCTTACACTAAACCTAACTCTAACCCTTACCCTAAACCTAACCCTGACCCCAAACCTAACCCTAACCCTAACCCTTACCCTAACCCTAAACCTAACCCTAAACCTAACCCTAACCCTTACCCTTACCCTAACCCTAACCCTAACCCTAAACCTTACCCTTACATTAAACCTAAACCTAACCCTTACCCTTACCCCAACCCTAACCATAAACCTAACCCTAACTCTAACCCTAACCCTTACCCTAAACCGAACCCTAATCCTAACCATAACCCTTACCCTTTCCCTAACCCTAAACCAAAACCTAACCCTAACCCTAAACCTAACCCTTACCCTTACCCTAAACCTAACCCTAAACCTAACCCTATCCCTTACCCTTACCCTAACCCTAACCCTAACCCTAATGCTAACCTTAACCCTAACCTTTACCCTTACCCTAAACCTAACCCTAACCCTAACTCTAAACCTAACCCTTACCCTAACCCTAACCCTAACCATAACCTAACCCTTACCCTTACCCTTACCCTAACCCTAAACTTAAGCCTAAACCCAACCCTAACACTTACCCTTATCCTAACCCTAACCCTAAAACAACCCTAACCCTAACCCCATCCCTAACCCTTACACTTACCCTAACCCTAACCCTAACCCTAACCCTAACCCTAATTGTAACCCCTAACCCTATCCCTAACCCTACGCTAACCCTAACCCTTACCCTTACCCTAACGTTAACCCTAACCTTAACCCCAAACCTAAACCTAACCCTAACCCTAACCCTAAACTTTACCCTAAATCTAACCCTAACCCTAACCCTTACCCTTATCCTAACCCTAACCCTAACCCTAACACATAACCTTACACTCACCCCAACCCTACCCCTAACCCTAACCCTATCCCCTAACCCTATCCCTAACCCTAACCCTAACCCTTACCCTTACCTTAACCCTAAACCTAACCCTAAACCTAACCCTAACATTAAACCTTACCCAAACCCTAACCCTAAACCTAATCCTAGCCCTAAACCTTACCCTTACCCTAAACCTAACTCTAACCCTTACCCTAAACCTAACCCTAACCCTAACCCTAACCCTAACCCTAACCCTTACCCTTATCCTAACACTAACCCTAACCCTAACACATACCCTTACCCTCACCCCAACCCTAAACCTAACCCTAACCCTTACCCTAACCCTAACCCTAACCCTTACCCTTACCCTAACCCTAAACCTAACCCTAAACCTAACCCTAACCCTAACCCTTACCCAAACCCTAACCCTAAACCCAACCCTAACCCTAAACCTTACCCTTACCCTAAACCTAACTCTAACCCTTACCCTAAACCTAACCCTAAAACTTACCCTTACCCTAACCCTAACCCTAAACCTACCCCTAAAACCTAATCCTAACCGTAACCCTTATCCTAACCCTAACCCTAATCCTAACCCTTAACCTTACCCTTACCTAACCCTAACCCTAAGGCTAACCCTAAACCTAACCCTAACCTTAACCCTTACTCTTACCATTACCCAAACCCTAACCTTAAACGTAACCCCAACCCTTACCCTTACCCTAACCCTAACCCTAAACCTAACCCTAAACCTAACCCTAAACCTAACTCTAACCCTTACCCTAACCCTAACCCTAACCTAACCCTTACCCTTAACCTAACCCTAACCCTATCATTAACCCTAACCCTAATCCTAAACCTAAACCTAACCCTTACCCTTAACCTAACACTAACCCTAAACCTGACCTAACCCTATCCCTATCACTAAACCTATGCCTTACCCTTACCATAACCCAACCCAAAACCTAACCCTAACCGTAACCCCTAACCCTAACCCTAACCCTTACCCTTATCCTAACCCTAACCCTAAACCTAACCCTAACCCTTACCGTTTCCCTAACACTTACCCTTACCCTAACCCTAACCCTAACCCTTATAGTAACCCTAACTCTAACCAGAACCCTTACCCTTAACCTAACATTAACCCTAAACGTAACTCTAACCCTTACCCTTACCCTAACGCTAACCCTAACCCTAACTCTAACCTTACCCTAACCTAACCCTTACCCTAACCCTAATCCTAACGCTAACCCTAAACTTAACCCTAACCCTTACCTCTACCCTAACCCTAACCCTAACCCTAACCCTAACCCTAAACCTAACCCTAACCCTAACCCTAAACCTTGCCCTAACCCTAACCCTAAACTAACCCTTAACCTTACCCTAACCCTAACCCTATCCTTAACCCTAACCCTAACCCTAACCCTTATCCTAACCCTAACCCTAACCCTAACCCTAACCCTAACCCTTACCCTTATCCTAACCCTAACCCTAACCCTAACCCTAACCCTTACCGTTTCCCTAACACTTACCCTTACCCTAACCCTAACCCTAACCCTTATAGTAACCCTAACTCTAACCAGAACCCTTACCCTTAACCTAACATTAACCCTAAACGTAACTCTAACCCTTACCCTTACCCTAACGCTAACCCTAACCCTAAGTCTAACCTTACCCTAACCTAACCCTTACCCTAACCCTAATCCTAACGCTAACCCTAAACTTAACCCTAACCCTTACCTCTACCCTAACCCTAACCCTAACCCTAACCCTAACCCTAAACCTAACCCTAACCCTAACCCTAAACCTTGCCCTAACCCTAACCCTAACCTAACCCTTAACCTTACCCTAACCCTAACCCTATCCTTAACCCTAACCCTAACCCTAACCCTTATCCTAACCCTAACCCTAAACCTAAACCTAACCCTAACCCTATCCCTAACCGTATGCCTTACCCTTACCATAACCCTAACCCTAAACCTAACCCTAACCGTAACCCCTATACCTAACCCTTACCCTTACACTTCCCCTAACCTTAACCCTAACCCTAACCCTAACCCTAACCCTTACCGTTACCCTAACACTTACCCTTACCCTAACCGTAACCCTAACCCTAACCCTTATCGTAACCCTAAAACCTAATCCTAACACTAACCCGTAACCTAACCCTAACACTAAACCCTAACCCTAATCCTTCCCCTCACCCTAACCCTAACCCTTACCCTAACCCCAACTCTAACCATAACCCTAAACCTAACCCTTACACCAACCCTAACCCTAACCCTAACCCTTACGCTTACCCTAACCCTAAACCTAATGCTAAACCTAACCCTAACCCTTACCCTTACCCCTAACCCTCACCCTAACCCTACACCTTACCCTTACACTAAACCTAAACCTAACAATTACCCTAACCCTAACCCTAACCCTAACCCAAACCCTTACCCTTACCTTTACCCTAACCCTTACCCTAACCCTTACCCTTACCCTAACGCTAAACCTAACCCTAACACATACCCTTATCCTAACCCTAACCCTAACCCTAACCCTAACCCTAACCTAACCCTTACCGTTATCCCAACCCTAACGCTAACCTTAACCCCAAAAATAAACCTAACCCTAACCCTAACCCTTACCCTTTCCCCAACCCTAAACATAAACCTAACCCTAACCCTAACCCTAACCCAAACCCTTACCCTAAGCCTAACCCTGAATCCTAACACTAACCCTTACCCTAACCTTTACCCTAACCCTAACCCTAATCCTAACCCTAACCCTTACCCTAACCCTAACCCTAAACCTAACCCTAACCCTGACCTTAACCTTAACACTTAGCCTTACCCTAACCCTAACCCTAAACCTAACCCTCAACCTCACACTAACCCTAACCCTAACCCTTACCCTTACCCGAACCCTAACCCTAAGCCTAAACCTAACCCTAACTCTTAGTCTTACCCTAACCCTAATCCTAAACTTAACCCTAACCCTAGCCCAAAACCTAAGCTTACACTAACCCTTATCCTATCCCTAACCATAACCCTAACCATAACCTTAAACCTAACGCTAACCCTAAACCTAACCCTAACCCTAACCCTAACCCTAACCCAAACCCTAACCTAACCCTAACCCTAAACCTAACGCTTACCTTAACCCTAAACCTAAACCTAAACCTAACCCTAACCCTAACCCCTTACCCAAACCCTAACCCTAAACCTAACCCTAACCCTAAACCTTACCCTTACCCTAAAACTAACTCTAACCCTTACCCTAAAGCTAATCATAACCCTAACCCTAAACCTTACCCTTACCCTAAACCTAACCCTAAACCTAAACCTAAACCTAATCCTAACCCTAACCCTTTTCCTAACCCTAACCCTAATCCTAACCATAAACCTTACCCTTACCCTAACCCTAACCCTAAACCTAACCCTAACCCTAACCCTTACCTTTATCCTAACCCTAACCCTAACCCTATCCCTAACCCTATGCCTTACCCTTACCATAACCCTAACCCTAAACCTAACCCTATCCCTAACCCTATGCCTTACCCTTATCCTAACCCTAACCCTATCCTTAACCCTAACCCATCCCTAACCCTTACCCTAACCCTAACCCTAACCCTATCCCTAACCCTATGAATTACCCTTAACATAACCCTAACCCTAAACCTAACCCTAACCCTTACCTTACCCTAACCCTAACCCTAACCCTAACCCTAACCCTAAACCTAACCATTACCCTAACTCTTACCCTTACCCACCCCTAACCCTAACACTAACCCTAACCCTTACACTAACCCTAACCCTAATAATAACCCCTAACCCTAACCGTAAACCTAACCCTAACCTTAACCCTAACCCTTACCCTTAGCCTAACCCTAACCCTAACCCTAACCGTAACCCAAACCCTAACCCTTACACTAACCCTAACCCTAACCCAAACCCCTAACCCTAACACTAACCGTAACCCTAACCCTAACCTTAACCCTAACCCGTACCCTTAACCTAACCCTAACCCTAATCCTAAATCTAACCCTAACCCTAAACCTAACCCTAACCCTATCCCTCAACCTAACCCTTACCCTTACCCTTACCCTAACTCTAACCCTATCCTTAACCCTAACCCTAATCCTAAACTAACCTTTACCCTAAAACTAACCCTAACCATAACCCTAACCCTTACCCTTACCTTAACCCTAACCCTAACCTTAACCATAAACCCAACCCTAACCCTTACCCTAATCCTAACCCTAACCCTAAACCTACCCCTAACCCTAAACCTATCCCTAACCCTTACCCTTACCCTAAGCCTAACCCTAAACCTAACCCTAACCGTAACCCCTAAACCTATCCCTAACCCTACCCTAACCCTAAACCTTACCCTTAACCTAACGTTAACCCTAATCTTAACCCCGCTCTAAACCTAACCCTAAACCTAACCCTAACCTTTACCCTAACCCTAACCCTAACCCTAACCCTTACCCTTATCCTAACCCTAACCCTAAGACATAAACTTACACTCACCCCAACCCTACCCCTAACCCTGATCCTTACCCTAACCCTATCCCTAACCCTAACCCTTACCCTTACCCTAACCCTAAACCTAAACCTAACCCTTACCCTAAACCTAACCTTAACCCTAAACCCAACCCTAACCCTTACCCTAATCCTAACCCTAACCCTAAACCTACCCCTAACCCTAACCCTATCCATAATTCTTACCCTTACCTTACCCTAAACCTAACCCTAACCCTAAACCTTATCCTTACCCTAAACCTAACTCTAACCCTTCCCTAAACCTAACCCTAAACCTAACTCGAACCCTTACCCTTATCCTAACCCTAACCCTAACCCTAACACATACCCTTACCCTCACCCCAACCCTAACCCTAACCCTTACCCTAACCCTAAACCTAACCCTAAACCTAACCCTAACCCTTACCCTTACCCTAACCCTAACCCTAACCCTAAACCTTACCCTTACATTAAACCTAAACCTAACCCTTACCCTTACCCCAACCCTAACCATAAACCTAACCCTAACTCTAACCCTAACCCTTACCCTAAACCGAACCCTAATCCTAACCATAACCCTTACCCTTTCCCTAACCCTAAACCAAAACCTAACCCTAACCCTAAACCTAACCCTTACCCTTACCCTAAACCTAACCCTAAACCTAACCCTATCCCTTACCCTTACCCTAACCCTAACCCTAACCCTAACCTTAACCCTATCCTTTACCCTTACCCTAACCCTAACCCTAACCCTAACTCTAAACCTAACCCTTACCCTAACCCTAACCCTAACCATAACCTAACCCTTACCCTTACCCTAACCCTAACCCTAACCTTAAGCCTAAACCCAACCCTAACCCTTACCCTTATCCTAACCCTAACCCTAAAACAACCCTAACCCTAACCCCATCCCTAACCCTTACACTTACCCTAACCCTAACCCTAACCCTAACCCTAATTGTAACCCCTACCCCTATCCCTAACCCTACGATAACCCTAACCCTTACCCTTACCCTAACGTTAACCCTAACCTTAACCCCAAACCTAAACCTAACCCTAACCCTAACCCTAAACTTTACCCTAAATCTAAACCTAACCCTAACCCTTACCCTTATCCTAACCCTAACCCTAACCCTAACACATAACCTTACACTCACCCCAACCCTACCCCTAACCCTAACCCTTACCCTAACCCTAACCCTAACCCTTACCCTTACCTTAACCCTAAACCTAACCCTAAACCTAACCCTAACATTAAACCTTACCCAAACCCTAACCCTAAACCTAATCCTAGCCCTAAACCTTACCCTTACCCTAAACCTAACCCTAACCCTTACCCTTACCCTAAGCCTAACCCTAACCCTAACCCTAACCCTAACCCTAACCCTTACCTTAACCCTAACCCTAATCCTAACCCTAGCCCTTACACTTAAACTAACCCTAACCCTAACCCTAAGCCTAAACCTAACCTAACCCTAACCCTAAGCCTTACACTTACCCTACCCCTAACCCTAACCTTAACCCTAACCCTAACCCTAAAACAAACCTAGCCCTAACCATTATCCAATCCCTAACCCTAACCCTAACCCTAAACCTAACCCTAACCCTAAACCTAACCCTTACCACTACCCTAATCCTAACCCTAAACCTAACCCTAACCGGAACCTCTAACCCTAACCCTAACCCTTACCCATACACAAACCCTGACCCTAACCCTAACCCTAACACTTTCCCTTACCCTAACCCTTACCCTTATTCTAACCCTAACCCTAACCCTAATAATTACCCTTACCCTAACCCCAACCCTAACCCTAAACCTAACACTAACCCTAATCCTAACCCTAAACTTAACCCTAACCCTTACCCTTACCCTAACCCTAACCCAAACCCTAAACCTTACCCTTACACTAAACCTAACTCTAACCCTTACCCTAAACCTAACCCTGACCCTAACCCTAACCCTTACTCTTACCTTAACCCTAAACCTTACCCTACCCCTTACCCTTTCCCTAACGCTAAACCTAACCCTACCCCTAACCCTAACACAAACCCTTAACCTAACCCTAACAGTAACCCTAACCGTAACCCTAAACCTAACCCTCAACCTAACCCTAACCCTAACCCTAACTCTATCACATACCCTTATCCAAACCCGAACCCTAACCCTAAACCTTACCCTTAAACTAAACCTAACTCTAACCCTTACCCTAAACCTAACCCTGACCCCAAACCTAACCCTAACCCTAACCCTTACCCTAACCCTAAACCTAACCCTAAACCTAACCCTAACCCTTACCCTTACCCTAACCCTAACCCTAACCCTAAACCTTACCCTTACATTAAACCTAAACCTAACCCTTACCCTTACCCCTAACCTAACCATAAACCTAACCCTAACTCTAACCCTAACCCTTACCCTAAACCGAACCCTAATCCTAACCATAACCCTTACCCTTTCCCTAACCCTAAACCAAAACCTAACCCTAACCCTAAACCTAACCCGTACCCTTACCCTAAACCTAACCCTAAACCTAACCCTATCCCTTACCCTTACCCTAACCCTAACCCTAACCCTAACCTTAACCCTAACCTTTACCCTTACCCTAACCCTAACCCTAACCCTAACTCTAAACCTAACCCTTACCCTAACCCTAACCCTAACCCTAACCTAACCCTAACCCTAACCCTAACCCTAACCCTTACCCTAACCCTAACCCTAACCATAACCTAACCCTTACCCTTACCCTAACCCTAACCCTAACCTTAACCCTAAACCCAACCCTAACCCTTACCCTTATCCTAACCCTAACCCTAAAACAACCCTAACCCTAACCCCATCCCTAACCCTTACACTTACCCTAACCCTAACCCTAACCCTAACCCTAACCCTAATTGTAACCCCTACCCCTATCCCTAACCCTACGCTAACCCTAACCCTTACCCTTACCCTAACGTTAACCCTAACCTTAACCCCAAACCTAAACCTAACCCTAACCCTAACCCTAAACTTTACCCTAAATCTAAACCTAACCCTAACCCTTACCCTTATCCTAACCCTAACCCTAACCCTAACACATAACCTTACACTCACCCCAAGCCTACCCCTAACCCTAACCCTTACCCTAACCCTAACCCTAACCCTTACCCTTACCTTAACCCTAAACCTAACCCTAAACCTAACCCTAACATTAAACCTTACCCAAACCCTAACCCTAAACCTAATCCAAGCCCTAAACCTTACCCTTACCCTAAACCTAACCCTAACCCTTACCCTTACCCTAAGCCTAACCCTAACCCTAATCCTAACCCTAACCCTAACCCTTACCTTAACCCTAACCCTAATCCTAACCCTAACCCTTACACTTAAACTGACCCTAACCCTAACCCTAAGCCTAAACCTAACCTAACCCTAACCCTAAGCCTTACACTTACCCTACCCCTAACCCTAACCTTAACCCTAACCCTAACCCTAAAACAAACCTAGCCCTAACCATTATCCAATCCCTAACCCTAACCCTAACCCTAAACCTAACCCTAACCCTAAACCTAACCCTTACCACTACCCTAATCCTAACCCTAAACCTAACCCTAACCGGAACCTCTAACCCTAACCCTAACCCTTACCCATACACAAACCCTGACCCTAACCCTAAACCTAACACTTTCCCTTACCCTAACCCTTACCCTTATTCTAACCCTAACCCTAACCCTAATAATTACCCTTACCCTAACCCCAACCCTAACCCTAAACCTAACACTAACCCTAACCCTAACCCTAAACTTAACCCTAACCCTTACCCTTACCCTAACCCTAACCCAAACCCTAAACCTTACCCTTACACTAAACCTAACTCTAACCCTTACCCTAAACCTAACCCTGACCCTAACCCTAACCCTTACTCTTACCTTAACCCTAAACCTTACCCTACCCCTTACCCTTTCCCTAACGCTAAACCTAACCCTACCCCTAACCCTAACACAAACCCTTAACCTAACCCTAACCGTAACCCTAACCGTAACCCTAAACCTAACCCTCAACCTAACCCTAACCCTAACCCTAACTCTATCACATACCCTTATCCAAACCCGAACCCTAACCCTAAACCTTACCCTTACACTAAACCTAACTCTAACCCTTACCCTAAACCTAACCCTGACCCCAAACCTAACCCTAACCCTAACCCTTACCCTAAACCTAAACCTAACCCTAAACCTAACCCTAACCCTTACCCTTACCCTAACCCTAACCCTAACCCTAAACCTTACCCTTACATTAAACCTAAACCTAACCCTTACCCTTACCCCAACCCTAACCATAAACCTAACCCTAACTCTAACCCTAACCCTTACCCTAAACCGAACCCTAATCCTAACCATAACCCTTACCCTTTCCTAACCCTAAACCAAAACCTAACCCTAACCCTAAACCTAAACCTAACCCTTACCCTTACCCTAAACCTAACCCTAAACCTAACCCTATCCCTTACCCTTACCCTAACCCTAACCCTAACCCTAACCCTTAACCCTAACCTTTACCCTTACCCTAACCCTAACCCTAACCCTAACTCTAAACCTAACCCTTACCCTAACCCTAACCCTACCCTAACCCTAACCTAACCCTAACCCTAACCCTAACCCTAACCCTTACCCTAACCCTAACCCTAACCATAACCTAACCCTTACCCTTACCCTAACCCTAACCCTAACCTTAACCCTAAACCCAACCCTAACCCTTACCCTTATCCTAACCCTAACCCTAAAACAACCCTAACCCTAACCCCATCCCTAACCCTTACACTTACCCTAACCCTAACCCTAACCCTAACCCTAATTGTAACCCCTACCCCTATCCCTAACCCTACGCTAACCCTAACCCTTACCCTTACCCTAACGTTAACCCTAACCTTAACCCCAAACCTAAACCTAACCCTAACCCTAACCCTAAACTTTACCCTAAATCTAACCCTAACCCTAACCCTTACCCTTATCCTAACCCTAACCCTAACCCTAACACATAACCTTACACTCACCCCAACCCTACCCCTAACCATAACCCTTACCCTAACCCTAACCCTAACCATAACCCTTACCCTTACCTTAACCCTAAACCTAACCCTAAACCTAACCCTAACATTAAACCTTACCCAAACCCTAACCCTAAACCTAATCCTAGCCCTAAACCTTACCCTTACCCTAAACCTAACCCTAACCCTTACCCTTACCCTAACCCTAACCCTAACCCTAACCCTAAACCTAACCCTAACCCTAACCCTTACCTTAACCCTAACCCTAATCCTAACCCTAACCTTACACTTAAACTAACCCTAACCCTAACCCTAAGCCTAAACCTAACCTAACCCTAACCCTAAGCCTTACACTTACCCTACCCCTAACCCTAACCTTTACTCTAACCCTAACCCTAAAACAAACCTAGCCCTAACCATTATCCAATCCCTAACCCTAACCCTAACCCTAAACCTAACCCTAACCCTAAACCTAACCCTTACCACTACCCTAATCCTAACCCTAAACCTAACCCTAACCGGAACCTCTAACCCTAACCCTAACCCTTACCCATACACAACCCTGACCCTAACCCTAACCCTAACACTTTCCCTTACCCTAACCCTTACCCTTATTCTAACCCTAACCCTAACCCTAATAATTACCCTTACCCTAACCCCAACCCTAACCCTAAACCTAACACTAACCCTAACCCTAACCCTAAACTTAACCCTAACCCTTACCCTTACCCTAACCCTAACCCAAACCCTAAACCTTACCCTTACACTAAACCTAACTCTAACCCTTAACCTAAACCAAACCCTGACCCTAACCCTAACCCTTACTCTTACCTTAACCCTAAACCTTACCCTACCCCTTACCCTTTCCCTAACGCTAAACCTAACCCTAACCCTAACCCTAACACAAACCCTTAACTTAACCCTAACCGTAAACCTAACCGTAACCCTAAACCTAACCCTCAACCTAACCCTAACCCTAACCCTAACTCTATCACATACCCTTATCCAAACCCAAACCCTAACCCTAAACCTTACCCTTACACTAAACCTAACTCTAACCCTTACCCTAAACCTAACCCTGACCCCAAACCTAACCCTAACCCTAACCCTTACCCTAACCCTAAACCTAACCCTAAACCTAACCCTAACCCTAACCCTTACCCTTACCCTAACCCTAACCCTAACCCTAAACCTTACCCTTACATTAAACCTAAACCTAACCCTTACCCTTACCCCAACCCTAACCATAAACCTAACCCTAACTCTAACCCTAACCCTTACCCTAACCGAACCCTAATCCTAACCATAACCCTTACCCTTTCCCTAACCCTAAACCAAAACCTAACCCTAACCCTAAACCTAACCCTTACCCTTACCCTAAACCTAACCCTAAACCTAACCCTATCCCTTACCCTTACCCTAACCCTAACCCTAACCCTAACCTTAACCCTAACCTTTACCCTTACCCTAACCCTAACCCTAACCCTAACCCTAACTCTAAACCTAACCCTTACCCTAACCCTAACCCTAACCATAACCTAACCCTTACCCTTACCCTAACCCTAACCCTAAACTTAACCCTAAACCCAACCCTAACCCTTACCCTTATCCTAACCCTAACCCTAAACAACCCTAACCCTAACCCCATCCCTAACCCTTACACTTACCCTAACCCTAACCCTAACCCTAACCCTAATTGTAACCCCTAACCCTATCCCTAACCCTACGCTAACCCTAACCCTTACCCTTACCCTAACGTTAACCCTAACCTTAACCCCAAACCTAAACCTAACCCTAACCCTAACCCTAAACTTTACCCTAAATCTAACCCTAACCCTAACCCTTACCCTTATCCTAACCCTAACCCTAACCCTAACACATAACCTTACACTCACCCCAACCCTACCCCTAACCCTAACCCTTACCCTAACCCTAACCCTAACCCTAACCCTAACCCTAACCCTTACCCTTACCTTAACCCTAAACCTAACCCTAAACCTAACCCTAACATTAAACCTTACCCAAACCCTAACCCTAAACCTAATCCTAGCCCTAAACCTTACCCTTACCCTAAACCTAACTCTAACCCTTACCCTAAACCTAACCCTAACCCTAACCCTAACCCTTACACTTATCCTAACACTAACCCTAACCCTAACACATACCCTTAACCTCACCCCAACCCTAAACCTAGCCCTAACCCTTACCCTAACCCTAACCCTAAACCTAATCCTTACCCTTACCCTAACCCTAAACCTAACCCTAAACCTAACCCTAACCCTAACCCTTACCCAAACCCTAACCCTAAACCTAACCCTAACCCTAAACCTTACCCTTACCCTAAACCTAACTCTAACCCTTACCCTAAACCTAACCCAAACCCTAACCCTAAAACTTACCCTTACCCTAACCCTAACCCTAAACCTACCCCTAAACCTAATCCTAATCGTAACCCTTATCCTAACCCTAACCCTAATCCTAACCCTTAACCTTACCCTTACCCTAACCCTAACCCTAAGGCTAACCCTAAACCTAACCCTAACCTTAACCCTAACTCTTACCCTTACCCAAACCCTAACCTTAAACGTAACCCCAACCCTTACCCTTACCCTAACCCTAACCCTAAACCTAACCCTAAACCTAACCCTAAACCTAACTCTAACCCTTACCCTAACCCTAACCCTAACCTAACCCTTACCCTTAACCTAACCCTAACCCTATCATTAACCCTAACCCTAATCCTAAACCTAAACCTAACCCTTACCCTTAACCTAACACTAACCCTAAACCTGAACCTAACCCTATCCCTATCAATAAACCTATGCCTTACCCTTACCATAACCCAACCCAAAACCTAACCCTAACCGTAACCCCTAACCCTAACCCTAACCCTTACCCTTATCCTAACCCTAACCCTAACCCTAACCCTTACCGTTTCCCTAACACTTACCCTTACCCTAACCCTAACCCTAACCCTTATAGTAACCCTAACTCTAACCAGAACCCTTACCCTTAACCTAACATTAACCCTAAACGTAACTCTAACCCTTACCCTTACTCTAACGCTAACCCTAACCCTAACTCTAACCTTACCCTAACCTAACCTTACCCTAACCCTAATCCTAACGCTAACCCTAAACTTAACCCTAACCCTTACCTCTACTCTAATCCTAACCCTAACCCTAACCCTAACCCTAAACCTAACCCTAACCCTAACCCTAAACCTTGCCCTAACCCTAACCCTAACCTAACCCTTAACCTTACCCTAACCCTAACCCTATCCTTAACCCTAACCCTAACCCTAACCCTTATCCTAACACTAACCCTAAACCTAAACCTAACCCTAACCCTATCCCTAACCGTATGCCTTACCCTTACCATAACCCTAACCCTAAACCTAACCCTAACCGTAACCCCTATACCTAACCCTTACCCTTACACTTCCCCTAACCTTAACCCTAACCCTAACCCTAACCCTAACCCTTACCGTTACCCTAACACTTACCCTTACCCTAACCGTAACCCTAACCCTAACCCTAACCCTTATCGTAACCCTAAACCTAATCCTAACACTAACCCGTAACCTAACCCTAACACTAACCCTAACCCTAATCCTTCCCCTCACCCTAACCCTAACCCTTACCCTAAACCCAACTCTAACCATAACCCTAACCCTAACCCTTACACCAACCCTAACCCTAACCCTAACCCTTACGCTTACCCTAACCCTAAACCTAATGCTAAACCTAACCCTAACCCTTACCCTTACCCTAACCCTCACCCTAACCCTACACCTTACCCTTACACTAAACCTAACCCAACAATTACCCTAACCCTAACCCTAACCCTAACCCAAACCCTTACCCTTACCTTTACCCTAACCCTTACCCTAACCCTTACCCTTACCCTAACGCTAAACCTAACCCTAACACATACCCTTATCCTAACCCTAACCCTAACCCTAACCCTAACCTAACCCTTACCGTTATCCCAACCCTAACGCTAACCTTAACCCCAACAATAAACCTAACCCTAACCCTAACCCTTACCCCTTTCCCCAACCCTAAACATAAATCTAACCCTAACCCTAACGCTAACCCAAACCCTTACCCTAAGCCTAACCCTAATCCTAACACTAACCCTTACCCTAACCTTTACCCTAACCCTAACCCTAATCCTAACCCTAACCCTTACCCTAACCCTAACCCTAAACCTAACCCTAACCCTAACCTTAACCTTAACACTTAGCCTTACCCTAACCCTAACCCTAAACCTAACCCTCAACCTAACACTAACCCTAACCCTAACCCTTACCCTTACCCGAAACCTAACCCTAACCCTAAACCTAACCCTAACTCTTAGTCTTACCCTAACCCTAATCCTAAACTTAACCCTAAACCTAGCCCAAAACCTAAGCTTACCCTAACCCTTATCCTATCCCTAACCATAACCCTAACCATAACCTTAAACCTAACCCTAACCCTAAACCTAACCCTAACCCTATCCCTAACCTTAACCCAAACCCTAAACCTAACCCTAACCCTAAACCTAACGCTTACCTTAACCCTAAACCTAAACCTAAACCTAACCCTAACCCTAACCCTTACCCAAACCCTAACCCTAAACCTAACCCTAACCCTAAACCTTACCCTTACCCTAAAACTAACTCTAACCCTTACCCTAAAACTAATCATAACCCTAACCCTAAATCTTACCCTTACCCTAAACCTAACCCTAAACCTAACCCTAAACCTAATCCTAACCCTAACCCTTTTCCTAACCCTAACCCTAATCCTAACCATAAACCTTACCCTTACCCTAACCCTAACCCTAAACCTAACCCTAACCCTAACCCTTACCTTTATCCTAACCCTAACCCTAACCCTATCCCTAACCCTATGCCTTACCCTTACCATAACCCTAACCCTAAACCTAACCCTATCCCTAACCCTATGCCTTACCCTTATCCTAACCCTAACCCTATCCTTAACCCTAACCCATCCCTAACCCTTACCCTAACCCTAACCCTAACCCTAACCCTAACCCTAACCCTATCCCTAACCCTATGAATTACCCTTACCATAACCCTAACCCTAAACCTAACCCTAACCCTTACCTTACCCTAACCCTAACCCTAACCCTAACCCTAACCCTAAACCTAACCATTACCCTAACTCTTACCCTTACCCACCCCTAACCCTAACATTAACCCTAACCCTTATCCTAACCCTAACCCTAATAATAACCCCTAACCCTAACCGTAAACCTAACCCTAACCTTAACCATAACCCTTACCCTTAGCCTAACCCTAACCCTAACCCTAACCGTAACCCAAACCCTAACCCTAAACCTAACCCTAACCTTTACCCTAACCCTAACCCTAACCCTAACCCTTACCCTTATCCTAACCCTAACCCTAAGACATAAACTTACACTCACCCCAACCCTACCCCTAACCCTGATCCTTACCCTAACCCTATCCCTAACCCTAACCCTTACCCTTACCCTAACCCTAAACCTAAACCTAAACCTTACCCTAAACCTAACCTTAACCCTAAACCCAACCCTAACCCTTACCCTAATCCTAACCCTAACCCTAAACCTACCCCTAACCCTAACCCTATCCCTAACTCTTACCCTTACCCTAACCCTAAACCTAACCCTAACCCTAAACCTTATCCTTACCCTAAACCTAACTCTAACCCTTCCCTAAACCTAACCCTAAACCTAACTCGAACCCTTACCCTTATCCTAACCCTAACCCTAACCCTAACACATACCCTTACCCTCACCCCAACCCTAACCCTAACCCTTACCCTAACCCTAAACCTAACCCTAAACCTAACCCTAACCCTTACCCTTACCCTAACCCTAACCCTAACCCTAAACCTTACCCTTACATTAAACCTAAACCTAACCCTTACCCTTACCCCAACCCTAACCATAAACCTAAACCTAACTCTAACCCTAACCCTTACCCTAAACCGAACCTAATCCTAACCATAACCCTTACTCTTTCCCTAACCCTAAACCAAAACCTAACCCTAACCCTAACCTAACCCTTACTCTTACCCTAAACCTAACCCTAAACCTAACCCTATCCCTTACCCTTACCCTAACCCTAACCCTAACCCTAACCTTAACCCTATCCTTTACCCTTACCCTAACCCTAACCCTAACCATAACTCTAAACCTAACCCTTACCCTAACCCTAACCCTAACCATAACCTAACCCTTAGCCTTACCCTAACCCTAACCCTAACCTTAACCCTAAACCCAACCCTAACCCTTACCCTTATCCTAACCCTAACCCTAAAACAACCCTAACCCTAACCCCATCCCTAACCCTTACACTTACCGTAACCCTAACCCTAACCCTAATTGTAACCCCTACCCCTATCCCTAACCCTACGCTAACCCTAACCCTTACCCTTACCTAACGTTAACCCTAACCTTAACCCCAAACCTAAACCTAACCCTAACCCTAACCCTAAACTTTACCCTAAATCTAACCCTAACCCTAACCCTTACCCTTATCCTAACCCTAACCCTAACCCTAACACATAACCTTACACTCACCCCAACCCTACCCCTAACCCTAACCCTTACCCTAACCCTAACCCTAACCCTAACCCTAACCCTTACCCTTACCTTAACCCTAAACCTAACCCTAAACCTAACCCTAACATTAAACCTTACCCAAACCCTAACCCTAAACCTAATCCTAGCCCTAAACCTTACCCTTACCCTAAACCTAACCCTAACCCTTACCCTTACCCTAAGCCTAACCCTAACCCTAACCCTAACCCTAACCCTAACCCTAACCCTTACCTTAACCCTAACCCTAATCCTAACCCTAACCCTTACACTTAAACTAACCCTAACCCTAACCCTAAGCCTAAACCTAACCTAACCCTAACCCTAAGCCTTACACTTACCCTACCCCTAACCCTAACCTTAACCCTAACCCTAACCCTAAAACAAACCTAGCCCTAACCATTATCCAATCCCTAACCCTAACCCTAACCCTAAACCTAACCCTAACCCTAAACCTAACCCTTACCACTACCCTAATCCTAACCCTAAACCTAACCCTAACCGGAACCTCTAACCCTAACCCTAACCCTTACCCATACACAAACCCTGACCCTAACCCTAACCCTAACACTTTCCCTTACCCTAACCCTTACCCTTATTCTAACCCTAACCCTAACCCTAATAATTACCCTTACCCTAACCCCAACCCTAACCCTAAACCTAACACTAACCCTAACCCTAACCCTAAACTTAACCCTAACCCTTACCCTTACCCTAACCCTAACCCAAACCCTAAACCTTACCCTTACACTAAACCTAACTCTAACCCTTACCCTAAACCTAACCCTGACCCTAACCCTAACCCTTACTCTTACCTTAACCCTAAACCTTACCCTACCCCTTACCCTTTCCCTAACGCTAAACCTAACCCTAACCCTAACCCTAACACAAACCCTTAACCTAAACCTAACCGTAACCCTAACCGTAACCCTAAACCTAACCCTCAACCTAACCCTAACCCTAACCCTAACTCTATCATATACCCTTATCCAAACCCGAACCCTAACCCTAAACCTTACCCTTACACTAAACCTAACTCTAACCCTTACCCTAAACCTAACCCTGACCCCAAACCTAACCCTAACCTAACCCTTACCCTAACCCTAAACCTAACCCTAAACCTAACCTACCTTACCCTTACCCTAACCCTAACCCTAACCCTAACCTTACCCTTACATTAAACCTAAACCTAACCCTTACCCTTACCCCAACCCTAACCATAAACCTAACCCTACTCGAACCCTAACCCTTACCCTAAACCGAACCCTAATCCTAACCATAACCCTTACCCTTTCCCTAACCCTAAACCAAAACCTAACCCAAACCCTAAACCTAACCCTTACCCTTACCCTAAACCTAACCCTAAACCTAACCCTATCCCTTACCTTACCCTAACCCTAACCCTAACCCTAACCTTAACCCTAACCTTTACCCTTACCCTAACCCTAACCCTAACCCTAACTCTAAACCTAACCCTTACCCTAACCCTAACCATAACCTAACCCTTACCCTTACCCTAACCCTAACCCTAACCTTAACCCTAAACCCAACCCTAACCCTTACCCTTATCCTAACCCTAACCCTAAAACAACCCTAACCCTAACCCCATCCCTAACCCTTACACTTACCCTAACCCTAACCCTAACCCTAACCCTAATTGTAACCCCTAACCCTATCCCTAACCCTACGCTAACCCTAACCCTTACCCTTACCCTAACGTTAACCCTAACCTTAACCCCAAACCTAAACCTAACCCTAACCCTAACCCTAAACTTTACCCTAAATCTAACCCTAACCCTAACCCTTACCCTTATCCTAACCCTAACCCTAACCCTAACACATAACCTTACACTCACCCCAAACCTACCCCTAACCCTTTCCCTTACCCTAACCCTAACCCTAACCCTAACCCTTACCCTTACCTTAACCCTAAACCTAACCCTAAACCTAACCCTAACATTAAACCTTACCCAAACCCTAACCCTAAACCTAATCCTAGCCCTAAACCTTACCCTTACCCTAAACCTAACTCTAACCCTTACCCTAAACCTAACCCGAACCCTAACCCTAACCCTAACCCTTACCCTTATCCTAACACTAACCCTAACCCTAACACATACCCTTACCCTCACCCCAACCCTAAACCTAACCCTAACCCTTACCCTAACCCTAACCCTAACCCTTACCCTTACCCTAACCCTAAACCTAACCCTAAACTAACCCTAACCCTAACCCTTACCCAAACCCTAACCTAAACCTAACCCTAACCCTAACCCTAACCCTAAACCTAACCCTAACCATAACCTTCACCCTAACACTTAGCCTTACCCAAACCCTAACCCTAACCCTAACCCTCAACCTAACCCTAACCCTAACCCTTACCCTTACCCTAACCCTAACCCTAAACCTAACCCTAACCCTTACCCTTATCCTAACCCTAATCCTAACCTTAACCTAACCCTAGCCCTAACCTAAACTTAACCCTAAACCTTATCCTTTCCCTAACCCTAACCCTAACCCTAAACTTAACCCTAACCCTAAACCTAACCCTTACCCTTAACCTAAACCTAACCCTAAACCTAACCCTAACCCTTACCCTTACCCTAACCCTAACCCTAACCCTAAACCTAGCCCTAACCCTAAACCTAACCCTTACCCTAACCCTAACCCTAACCCTAATTCTTACCCTGACCCACCCCTAACCCTAACCCTAACCCTAACCCTAAGCTTGACCCTAACCCTTACCCTTACCCTAACCCTAACCCTAACCCTAACCCTAAACCTAACCCTAACTCTAAACCTAAACCTTACCTTAACCCTAACCCTAACCCTAACCCTTACCCTAATCCTAACCCTAACACTTATGCTCACCCTAAACCTAACCCTAACCCTAACCCTTACCCTAACCCTAACCCTAACACTTACGCTTACCCTAAACCTAACCCTAACCCTATGCCTTACCCTTACCATAACCCTAACCCTAACCCTAACCCTAACCGTATCCACTAACCCTAAACCTAACCGTTACCCTTACCCTAACCCTAACCCTTACCCTAACCCTAACCCTAACCCTAATTCTTACCCTGACCCACCCCTAACCCTAACCCTAACCCTAACCCTAAGCTTGACCCTAACCCTTACCCTTACCCTAACCCTAACCCTAACCCTAACCCTAAACCTAACCCTAACTCTAAACCTAAACCTTACCTTAACCCTAACCCTAACCCTAACCCTTACCCTAATCCTAACCCTAACACTTATGCTCACCCTAAACCTAACCCTAACCCTAACCCTTACCCTAACCCTAACCCTAACACTTACGCTTACCCTAAACCTAACCCTAACCCTATGCCTTACCCTTACCATAAACCCTAACCCTAACCCTAACCCTAACCGTATCCACTAACCCTAAACCTAACCGTTACCCTTACCCTAACCCTAACCCTTATCCTAACCCCTAACCCTAACCCTTATCTTAACCATAACACTAACTCTAACCTTAACCCCAATCCTAAACCTAATCCTAACACTAACCCTAACCCTTACCCTAACCCTAACCTTAACCCCAACACTAAACCTAACACTAAACCTAACCCTAACCTTTTTCCTTACCATAACCCTAACCCTAAACCTAACCCTAACCCTAACCCTTACCCTAACCCTAACCCTAATCCTAAACCTAACCCTTACTCTTACCATAACCCTAACCCTAACCCTAAACCTAACCCTAACCCTAACCCTAATCCTTATGCTAACCCTATCCCTAACCCTAACCCTTACCCTTATCCTAACCCTAACCCTAACCCTAACACTTACCCTTACCCTCACCCCAAACCTAACCCTAACCCTAACCCTTACCCTAAACTAACAGTAACCCTAACCTTAACCCTAACCCTTACCCTTACCCTAACCCTAAACCTAACCCTAAACCTAACCCTAACCCTAACCCTTACCCTTACACTAACCCTAAACCTAACCCTAACCCTAAACCTTACCCTTACCCTTACCCTAAAACTAACTGTAACCCTTACCCTAAACCTAAACCTAAACCTAACCCTAACCCTTAAACCTAACCCTAACCTAACACTTACCTTAACCCTAACCCTAACTCTAACCCTAACCCTTACCCTAACCCTAACCCTAACACTTACGCTTACCCTAAACCTAACCCTAACCCTAACCCTTACCCTAACCCTAAACTTAACCCTAACCCTTACCCTAACCCTAATAATAACACTAACCCTAAACCTTACCCTAACCCTAACCCTAACCCTAAACTACCCCTTACCCTTACATGAACCCTAACCCTATCCTTAACCCTAACCCTAACCCTAACACTTACCCATACCCTAACCCTAATCCTAAACCTACCCCTAACCCTTAACCTATCCTTAACCCTATCCCTTACCCTAACCCTAAACCTAAACCTAACCCTAAACGTAACAAGTAACCCTAACCCTAACCCTAATCCTTACCCTTACCCTTACCCTAACCCTAACCCTAATCCTAACCCTAACCCTAACCCTTACCCTTACCCTATCCCAAACCCTAACCTTAACCCCAACCCTACACTTAACACTAACCCTAACCCTAACCCTTATTCTAACCCTAACCCTAACCCTAACACTTACCCTTAACTAACCCTAACCCCAACCCTATCTCTAACGCTATCCCTTACCCTTAACTTAACCCTAAACCTAACCCTAACCCTATGCCTTACCCTTACCATAACCCTAACCCTAACCTTAACCCTAACCGTATCCACTAACCCTAAAACTAACCGTTACTCTTATCCTAACCCTAACCCTAATCCTAAACCTAACCCTAACCCTTACCCTTACCCTAACACTTACCCTTACCCTAACCCTAACCCTAACCCTAACCCTTATCTTAACCCTAACCCTAACTCTAACCTTAACCCCAATCCTAAACCTAATCCTAACACTAACCCTAACCCTTACCCTAACCCTAACCTTAACCCCAACACTAAACCTAACACTAAACCTAACCCTAACCCTTATCCTTACCATAACCCTAACCCTAAACCTAACCCTAACCCTAACCCTTACCCTAACCCTAACCCTAATCCTAAACCTAACCCTTACTCTTACCATAACCCTAACCTTAACCCTAAACCTAACCCAAACCCTAATCCTAATCCTTATGCTAACCCTAACCCTAACCCTAACCCTTACCCTTATCCTAATCCTAACCCTAACCCTAACACTTACCCCTTACCCTCACCCCAACCCTAACCCTAACCGTAACCCTAACCCTTACCCTAAACCTAACAGTAACCCTAACCTTAACCCTAACCCTTACCCTTACCCTAACCCTAAACCTAACCCTAAACCTAAACCTAACCCTAACCCTTACCCTTACACTAACCCTAAACTAACCCTAACCCTAAACCTTACCCTTACCCTTACCCTAAAACTAGCTGTAACCCTTACCCTAAACAAAAACCTAAACCTAAATCTAACCCTAACCCTTAACCTTAACTTAACCCTAACCCTAACCCTTACCCTGACCCTAACCTTAATCCCAACACTAAACCTAACACTAAACCTAACCCTAACCCTTATCCTTACCATAACCCTAACCCTAACCCTAACTCTAACCTTAAACCTAACCCTAACCCTAATGGTTACCCTTACCCTTACCCTAAACTTAACCCTAACCCTAACCCCTAACCCTAACCCTAACCCTTACCCTAACCCTAACCCTAATCCTAAACCTAACCCTTACTCTTACCGTAACCCTAACCCTAACCCTAATCCTAACCCTAACCCTAACACTAACCCTTACCCTTACCATAACCCTAAGCCTAAAAGTAACCCTAACCTTTACCCTACCCTATACCTAAACCTAACTTTAGCCCTAACCATTATCCTTTCCCTAACCCTAACCCTAACCCTAACAGTATACCTAACCCTAACCCTAAACCTAACCCTTACCCTTAGATAACCCTAAACCTAACACTTACCCTTACCCTAACCCTAATACTAACCCTAACCCTAACCCTAACCCTAACCCTTACCCTTACCCTAACCCTACCTCAAACCGTAAACCTAATCCTAAACCTAACCCTAACCCTAACTTTAACCCCAACACTAAACCTAACATTAACCCTAACCCTAACCCTTATCTTTACCCTAACCCTAACCCTAAACCTAACCCTAAACCTAACCCTAACCCCAACCCTTACACTGACCCTAACCCTAATCCTAAACCTAACCCTTATTCTTACCTTAACCCTTACCCGAACACTAACCCTAACCTTAAACCTAACCCTAACCCTACCCCTAACCCTCACCCTAACCCTAACCCTTAA
>NW_028327402.1:0-11058 GCF_031878675.1 Megascapheus bottae | reverse complement strand
TCCCAGAGCAGACCTCAGAATCGATGACAGAGTTGGATCTACCCAGTAACAGAGGCAGTGGTGACACCTGAAACTGCGCGTTTGAGCCTTTGCTGCTAGTAAACAGGGCCACCTATGTCTCAATGAGAAAGGTGATATTTTGGTAGAGAAGGTGAGATTAAACATTATGTATCATGCAAGAAATCAGACTACAAGGGGTCTTTTATTATTCCAAGTGAAATTTTGGATTTCCTCTTCTGTTTCTTTAAAGAATGATATTGAGATATTGATGAATATTGCACTGAATTTGTAGATAGTCCTTATCAAGATTGCCATTTTTACAATATTACTTCTTCCAAAGCAGGAGCATAGGTTTTTGCATTTCCTCAGTTCTGCGTTAATTTCCTTCTCCAGGGTTTATAGTTCCATCAAAAAGGTGCTTTACATTCTAAGTTAATTCCTAGGTATTTTATTTTCTTTGATAGCAAAATGAGTTGCTATCCTGATTCTTGCCTCATTCCTCTCATTTGTTGGCATATAGGAAGGCAGTTGACATTGAGGCTTAATTTTATACCCTGCTACCTTACCAAAGTTTTATATCAGCTCAAGCAGCTTCAGAGTAGAGTCTATAGGGTTCTTTAAATACAGAATCATGTCATCTGTAAGGAGAGAAAGTTTCAGTTCCTCTTTCTCTTTTCTTCCTCACTCCAGTTAGAATGGCCAAGATCCAGAAATCTAATAACGTATGCTGGAGGGGATGTGGCCAGTAGGGATCACTACTACACTGCTGGAGGGATTGCAAACTCGTTCAATCACTATGGAAAGCACTATGGCAGTATCCCAAAAAGACTAAACATAGAGCTCCCCTGTGATCCAGCAATTTCTCTACTTTCCAATCGTCCAGATAGGACATACTACATTCACTAGAACAATAACATTTATCACAGCATTATTTACTATAGCAAAGGTATGGAACCAACCCAGATGCCCGTCAGTTGATGAGTAGATCAAATATGGTATTTTTACACAATGGAATTGTGTGTTTCTGTCAGAGAGAATGACAAAGACGAATTTGTAAGGAAATAGAAAGACTGTAAAGTTTAGAAATTAGTTTCTGTCTCCTTCTCCCTCTCCCTCTCTATATCTGTAAAATTTAGAAGTTCCTGTTTCTCTCTCTTTCTCTCTCTTTTCCTCTCTCTCTCTCTCTCTCTCTCTCTCTCTCTCTCTCTCTCTCTCTCTCTCTCTCTCTCTCTCTCTCTCTGCAATCCTTAGGCTTGAACTCAGGGCCTGAGCTTATTTTGCTCAAGGTTAGCCCTCTACCATTTGAACCACAGTGCTGCCTCTTGCTTGCTCTTTTCACGTAGTATTGAGGAATCTAACCCAGGCCTTCATCCTTGATAGGTTAGCATTCTACCACTAAGCCACACAGTCAGCTTTTAGAGGTTTCTGACAAAGGTTTTCCTACATGCTAGTATTTCTTCTGTGAGTGCTCTTAATGCTTGCTGAAGGTTGACTTTGTTTACAAGACTTACCCTAATGCTCCCATACACAGAGATTCTATATATAGCTAAATGTTTTTCATTACTCACAATTTCTCTATTGTGTATGTTCTGAAATGTACTGAAGACTGACTTCTGATTAAAAGTCATTGCACATTTGTTCTATTCATTAGTTTTCTTTTCTTCTATGGGAATCAGGTTTGTGATGAACACAGAAGTATGCCTTCCAGGTCAAACACTTTCCACATTTGTAATATTCATAAGGCTTTTCTCTCATATGTGCATTTTATACTTAGTCATGCGTTCATGATGGATTTTTCATATTCTTATATTCATACGATTTTTATCCTGTGTCTGTGCGGTATCATGCAAACTCAACTATGAGTTCTTCAAAAAAATTTCCCTTTCATTTTATTCATAGGATTCTATCCTGTGGGTGTTTAGTGATAAATCTTGACTTGTGCCTTCTGGGGAAAAGACTGAAGATTTGCTACATTCATTAAGGGTTTGATCTTGTGTTGGTTCTGTGACACAAGCTGAGTTTTCTTCCACAGACTAAAAAGTCTTTCCTATTTATTACATTGCTAAGGCTTCTCATATGTGTGAACTCTCTTACGCTTCCTGAAGGGTGAATAGTGCACGAAAGACTTTCAACTTTGGTTATATTCCTAAGGGTTCTAATATGCGTGAATTCTGTTATGCCTCCTGTAATGTGACTTCCATCTGAAGGTCTTACCACATTTGATGCACTCGTACAGTTTCTCTCCTGTGCGTGTTCTCTGATGCAATTTGAGGGAAGACTTCCATTTGAAAGACATTCCACATCGGTTACATTCATAAGGTTTTTCTCCTGTTTGAATTGTCTTATGCATGTTGAGGTTTGGCTTCTGTGTGAAGGACTTTCCACATATGTTACACTCATAAGGTGTTTCTCCTGAGTATATTCTCTGATGAACATGGAGTTTTACCTTCCATTTGAAAGACTTTCCGAATTCACTACATGCATAAGTTTTCTCTCCTGTGTGTGTTCTATTATGCCCATCAAGATATGACTTCCACTTGAAGGTCTTTCCACATTTGTTGCACACATAAGGTTTCTCTCCTGTGTGTGTTCTTTGATGCAATTTGAGGGAAGATTTCTGTCTGAAAGACTTTACACATTGGTTACATTCATAAGGTTTCACTCCTGTGTGTATTCTCTGATGAACACGAAGTTTTCCCTTCCCTTGGAAAGACTTTCCACATTCATTACACTTATAAGATTTCTCTCCTGTGTGTGTTATTTGATGAACTCGAAGGTGTATCTTCTGGGTGAAAGACTTTTCACATTTGTTACATTCATAAGGTTTCTCTTCTGTGTGTCTTCTCTGGTGCAAAGTGAGGTATGATTTCAGTCTAAAAGTCTTCCCACATTTATCCCATTCATACGATTTCTCTTCTGTGTGAGATCTCTGATGTGTGCTGAGAGCTGAATTCTGGGCAGAAATTGTATTACGTTCCTCATATTCTAAGGTTTGTCTTCTCTTGGAGATCGAGGTTGGAGCGTCAGGTCTAACTTCTCAGAAATTAATTTTCACAATTGATGTACGCATCACATATCTCAGGATATTTGCTCTGAGGTATTGTAAGGCATATTTCATTACTGAAAGATTTCTCACATTCACTACATGTATGAGGAGTCTCTCCTGTGTACATTTTCGGATGTGTAGTGATGGTCGGTGTTAAGTACAATATTTTTCATCACACAGTACATTTAGCAGTTTTCCTCCCTCCCTGAAGAATTTCTTGGGCAGGGAGAACAGAATTATGATACTGCAGATCTTTTGGACTGTCACAATCATGAATAAAATGCTCTGAATATCCGATGGATTTTTTAAGAACAGGAGACATACGAGATCTATATGCAGCATGCATCTCATCAGGCTTAGGAGACAGAAGCATGTTCTGACACTTAATGAACTCCTCAGTCCTCACCCCTAAGTTGTTACCGTTATTACTAATCAGCTCTGGATTATGTGTAGAGCTCAAATTTAAAGTTGTTGCTAATCTCACGTTTTCCCCACTTGATACTACTTGCAACTGCTACTTCACAAAGACATTCATGTGGACTTTCCTGGCAGGTCTTGAACACATTTTCCATTACCTGGACATCTAAAATGAGTCATAGAAAAAAAGACACAAACATACATGAGATACAAATATTCCTTAGTGTAAAGGTAATGACTTTACTTTCCCATCCTAAGTGTTAGATATTTTAAAATATAAAAGTGGAAATTGGTTTGTGAGAAATATATGCTTTTCTCCCTAACATATTAAGAAAATGATATTTTACAATGACCAATAATGTTTTTCTGTGTTTTAGTTCTCTTTTTATATCACAGGAAATATTTATTGAAATTACCCAACTATGTATTGCTACAGTTTTAAGCTGAGTACTACCTATAGTATACCTGCAGCTGTTTTTCTTCAAATACTGTTTTGTTTATACATTGAGGAATAGCTGCCTTTCTTTTATTTTTGAGAAATAATCTAAATATTGTGCTGTTTTGCATCTTTTTAAAACTTTCTTTTCTTTTCTTTTTTTTTTGTAGTTCATAGGCCTCGGCCCTGTCCCTGAACGTTTCAGCAGAAGACTATAACCCCTATCCTTGAGCTACAGCCCCACTTCCTGTCTTCTACAGTTAACTACAGATAAGAGTCTCAGGTCCTGAGTAGCAGATAGGATTACCTTACCCAGTTTCAATGCTGTTTGCTTATTAACCATTAAGTGAGGAACACGAATTTTTCTAGATTCAGCGGCCACAAGTTTGGTTTATATGTCTGTTTGCCTTTGATCCAAGCAAGAACGATTCTTGAGAGTAAGGACTTACACCTAAATCCCTTTCTGGTGGAAATGTCTGGTCCTGAATACCAGTCTCTTCCTACCAGCAAAAAGATATTATCATTATCAGAGAATAATGCGCTGACTTATTCCTTGTTTGCTCAATCATTTATAGTCTTAGTTTTAAAGAAATAAAATATTATTCTTTCTTTCTTTCTTTCTTTCTTTCTTCCTTTCCTTCCTTCCCTCTTTCTTCCCTCTTTCTTCTTCCTTTCTTTCTTTCTTTCTTTCTTTCTTTCTTTCTTTCTTTCTTTTTTTCTTTCTTTCTTTCTTGTTTTGCAGTCATGGGACTTGAATTCTAGACCTGGCTGTTCTTCCTGAGCTCTTCAGCTCAAGGCTACTGCCCTATGTCATTAGCCTCAACCCCACTTCTCATTTTCTATTGGTTCATTGGAGAGAAGAGTCTAAGATGTTTTTGTGATAGGTCAGTCTTTGAACCTTGATCCTCAGATCTCAGCCTCCTATGCAGCTAGGATTACAGGCATGAGCCACGGGCTCATGGCTTTCTCATTTTATTTTGTTTCACAGTGATTTCTACAGAGAAATCTAACTTTAACTCTACTGCCACATAGAATTCATTATATCACCCTATGATTCTTGGTGCCAGGGGTTTGGGCTAGCATGCACAAAGACCTGGTTCAGTTCCTTGGTACTACATACAAAGAAAAAGCCAGAAGTGGTGCTATGACTCAAGAAGTAGAGAGCTAGCCTTGAGAAAACCCAAGGACCATGCTCTGGCCCTGAGACCAAGCATAGGATTGGGAAAAGAAAATGATTCTTGATTCATTCACAAAGAATTCCATAGGTTCCACACAGGATTTAGGGTAACTAAGAATATTATTGCTCAGTACATCACAACATGAACTTACCAATGGGGCTCAGGCTCCAACATCAATATGAAGATGCATTCACTCACCTGTGATATTCTTGTCAGAGGAATTTCCTATCCAGAGTTCTGCACAGTGCTCTAGCTTGTCAATTAATACAGGTTTGGGAACACAGGGCCCTGTAAATTAGAAACAGTAGAGAATAATTGCTTATGCTGGGTCATCATTGCTTTAAGTTCGCAGACATCAACTCACAAGTTATATATTAAATCTTTTTTCTCATTTCTCACTGGCTCCATGGTTGACTTTTCCCCAGCTCTGGATTCATTTTGTATGGCATAAACTTAGCTATCTTGCTCAAGGCTAGAAAAATACCAGTTTGAGTCCCAGCTCCACTTACATGCATAGGTCTTAATGCATGCATGTTTTACTTTTTCAAAAAGACTGAGGATGACCTTTGTTCTGTATATAATGGGAAGAGGGGTAGGGAGCTGTGAGCAGAAGAACTGAGGGGAAATACTCAGGGTAGGACAATAGCCTTAAACTAAAGAGCTCACGGCCCAAGGTCCAAGTCCCATGACTTTCCCCACTACCCCACAAAAAAGGGAAAAAAATTGGAGATTGGAGAGGATTTTCTAAAAAGAATATATAGATATAGTAGTTCAAAATGTAGAAAGAAGTTCAATATTAACAGTCATGAGAAAAATTAAAATTACAATGAAATCATTACTTTAAATATGTTCATATAAATAAAGTTTTAAACAAAAAGATCCATATACACACATACAAAAACACACACACACACACGCATACAAAAAACAACTTTCAAAGTCTAACTATTACTGGGAAGGTAGTGAGAAGAAGTAGAACTGTGGAATAGTTCTGCAAGGAATATAAAACAATCAAAAATTGCGTGGAGAGTGCTAAAAAAGTACTAAATATAGAATTACATAGAAATATGGTCCAACACTTCTATTTCTAGATTTGTACCTAACGGAAGAGAAAGCAGAGACTAGAACAAATATGTGGAGAATCCATTCACAACTATTAATAATAATTAGAAATATGCAAAACAATGCATTGAAAAGGAAGAACATTTTACTATATTTTACAGATGAATCTTGATAACAGTAAACTAAAAATACAGCAGTCATAAAGGAAGAGCTAGGGTATGTTTTCCCTTCCAGAGCTTCCAAGGATCAACAAACCCTTAGAGCCAAAAAGCACGATGGTTCCAGAGAATGGAGTAGAGAGGAACAGGAGCTGAATGTTTAATGATTATACATGGAAGATGAAAATTGCTCTAGATGGGTAGAATGAAGAGAGAACTGTACCCTAAACAATGGTTATGTAGCCACACAGGATGGGACACACCTATACTCCCTGATCTTGGGAAACTCAAGAAGGATTTCTAGCCATCCTAGATGCATGAAAGATCTATCATAAAAACTAATGTGGAGGGGCTGGGAGTTTGGCATAGTTGTAGAGTGCTTGTATGAAGACGAGGTTCAATTCCGCAGTACCACATACACAGAAAAAACCAGAAGTAGTGCAGTGGCTCAAGTAGAAGACCACTAGGCTTGAGGAAAGCTGAAGGACTGTGCTCAGACCGAGTTCCAGCCAAAGGGCTTGTTTAAAAAAAAAAACCAGAAAGCTGAGCATGATGGGGTGGTGGCTCACTTCTATAATCCTAGCTACTCAGGAGGCTGAGATCTGAGGATCAAGGATCTGTTTTTCTTGTCTACGTTGAGGGAAAGGGGTATTTCACAAGATGCAGAAGCGAAGATTTCAGAAGCCAATGCTGTGAGTGAATTAGCTCGTAAAAAGCATTTTCATTTTCTTTTATCTTTCTGCCAGTCTTGGGGCTGGAATTCAGGGCCTGAGCACTGTCCTCGGGTTTTCTCAAGTCTAGCCCTCTGCCACTTGAGCCACAGTGCCACATCTAGATTTTCTATCTATGTGATACTGAGCAATCAAACCCAGATCTTCATGGATGCTAGGCAAGCACGCTACCAGTATGCCAAACTCTCAACCCTGACATAGTAATTATAAAGTCATCATCATCATATCAAAATATCCTTTCTCCTACAAAGAATGAACACTTATCTATGTGTGTAATGCTTTTTTTTAAATTTCACTAATTCTTCTGTGATTTTCCCTCTTGCATTTTTTACACATGACAGCAAAGCTAATCATCAGGAAAAAATTGATTAGGATACAGAAACCTAATAATATCCTAGTAGACTGACGTCAAAAATATGTGCAAGATGCCCTGTGTGTTTGACCTAGTGGTAGAGTCCTTGGCTACCACGCAAAAAGACTCAGGTTTGATTCCTCATTACCACATACATAGAAAACGCTGCAAGTGGTGCTGTGGCTCGGTGGGACAGCTAAAGCCTAAGGAAAGCCCAAGAACAATGTTCATACTCTGAGGTCAAGTCCCAAGACTAGCAAAAACAAAAAAAAATTCGACAAGGGGCAAAATGCAGGCAGAGAAGGCACTGTGAAGCAAATGTTTTGTAAAGCATGAGGGCAATATTGACCCTTAAGTTTGGATCTTACCTAAGAAAGGCTCCTTGAGCCTGAGACCAGACTGGTAGTTGGGCCTAGTGGAAGACATTGGGAATGGACAAATAAGGTGTGCTGTTTACTACATCCACATGGACATTGTGAGATTGGAGGAGAGATTCAGCCTCCAGTATGTCTTTGGTGAGGTCTTCTGTGAGCAAGGATCTTTGGTCATTGGGCCCTGAAAGGTGACCCTGCCTCCCTCACAATGGAACAGAATATGGAACCCTGGTAACCAAGCCACTGTAACTAACAACCAGCTCAAACCAGCTCACTTGGCCTGTGGCTCAGGAGGAAGAAAGATGTTGCTGTGCTGTTGCCAAAGGTCAGGAAACTCGAGTCTCAGGCAGGGAAGTTGTGGATGTCTTACTCGAAGATGTACATGCTAGATCTTTGCCAAGCCACAAATCCAGTATAACAGGCCTTTCTCTAAGAAGAAGGCCAGGAAAATCCAGGGCAACCAGATGAGGTAAATTTCTAAGAAGAAATGTATTTGACCCCATCATCCTTCCCACACACTACAACTTTCTTTTTTTTCATTTTTTATTATAATTAGTAAAAGGGTTACATGATATTTGCCAGGTAGAAGGTGCATTAATTCACATACATTGATACCCTTTCACATGTCTTGGTACCCATTTCCCTCCAACCCCACACCCCCCACCCTTCTTGGTTTTCCCCCCTTCCCTACCAAATTTCAAATATCCAAATACAAATAAATTCAATATATCAGATAACAAAGTGAGATACTATACAAATATGGGATAACCAAGGGACAGCAAAGGAGATGAGAGACAACATAGTACATTAAGGACAACAATCATTCATTATATGGCTTTTGTTTCAATATCCTGGAGGTCCTTTCAATTACCTTCACATTATATGGCCTTATATATGGCCTTTTGCTCTATTGCAAATCTCTGCTAGTAGAGCCCAAGGTTTCTACTGATTATGACGAATGAGGGAAACCACTGAGTCTAAGTTCCTTTGCGTCTGGCTTACTTCACTTAATATGATTTGTTCTAAGTCTTTCCATTTCCTAACAAATGGGGAGATGTCATTCTTTCTGACAGCAGCATAGAATTCCATTGTGTACAAATACCACAACTTGTTGATCCACTCATCAACTGAGGGACATCTGGGTTGGTTCCATATCTTTGCTATGGTGAATAGTGCTGCAATGAACATTGTTGTGCTAGTGGGTTTAGTATGCCCTTGTTTCTGGATTGTTGGGTAAATGCCAAGTAATGGAATTGCTGGTTCATAGGGATGTTCTATGTTTAGCCTTTTGAGGCACTGCCACACAGCTTTCCATAGTGGTTGAACGACTTTGCACTCCGATCAACAGTGTAGTAGTGATCCCTCCTGGCCACATCCCCTCCAGCATCTGTTGTCATTCGTTTTCCTGATCCTGGTCATTGTAACTGGAGTGAGGTGGAATCTTAGAGTTGTTTTGATTTGCATTTCTTTTATGACCAGAGATTTTGAGCATTTCTTCATGTGTCTATAGGCCATTTTTATTTTTTGAGTTGTTGATAAATTTTAAATGTGAGCCCTTTGTCTGTTGTTTGGTTGGTGAAGATCTTCTCCCACACTGTAGGCTTCCTGATTAGTTTACTAGCTATATCCGTTGCCATACAAAAGCTCTGCATTTTAATGCAATCCCACTTATCCAGCCTTTCTCTGATTTGTTGTGATTCTTGGTCCTTATTAATAAAGTTTCGACCTGTGCCAAGGAGTCCGCAGTTCTATTCCATTGGACTTCAGGCCTGTTCTTGTGCCAGTACAAAGCTGTTTTGAGAATTATAGCTCTATAATAGAGTCTAAAGTTTGGAATTGAAATTCCTCCAGCGCTGTTCTTTCTGCTAAGAAGTGTTTTTGCTATACAGGGTCTTTTATTATTCCATATGAAATTTTGAATTGCCTCTTCTATTTCTTTAAAGAATGACATTGGGATGTTGATGGGTATTGCATTGAATTTGTAGATAGCCCTTGGCATGATTGTCATTTTCGCAATGTTGATTCTTCCAATCCAGGAGCATGGGAGGTTTTTCCATTTCATTAGTTCTGCTTTAATTTCCTTTTTTAGGGTTTTAAAGTTTTCATCTAAACGGTCCTTTACATTCTTAGTTAAGCTAATTCCTAGGTACTTTATTTTCTTTGAGGCTATTGTGAAAGGAGTTTCTTTCCTGATTATTGCCTCGTTCCTCTCACTGTTGGCGTAAAGGAAGGCAGTTGATTTGTGAGGGTTGATTTTATGGCCTGCTGCCCTTCCAAAGCTTTGAATCTGCTCAAGGAGCTTGGGAGTAGAGTCTATAGGATTCTTAAATACAGAATCATGTCATCTGCAAAGAGGGATAGTTTTATTTCTTCTTTCCCTACTTGGATCCCCTTTATGCTTGCTTCTTGACTTATTGCAATGCCTAGGAATTCTAGTACTATGTTAAAAAGGAGTGGAGAGAGTGGGCATCCTGAATGCTACCCCTTAGCACTTTATGCAAATCTTAGGCCTGTGGCATTTTAAGCACAATTCATCGCTCTGTTTTTTGCTGGTTAATTAGAGGTAAAAATCTTATGGAATTTATTGCATGGCTGATTTTGAACTGGAATCCTCAGGTCTCAGCTTGTCTTGAGTAGCTAGGATTACAGTACTTTTACAACCTGTATGCTCATACACATCGCTTCTGATCCAAACACTCATTGTTCAATTTAACTAACAAGATGTGAGGAAAGATGATTGACTGTAATTTACTAGATGGGCTTCTAGTGAGTATATATTTCCACTTCCACTCTGAAGCCAGGGAAATGTTTCTGGTACATATTTCAACTATCTCCCAAAGAGGAAATTATGTGTGAGTACGTTTGCTAGTATTTCAGATAGGAGATGGACTTTGGTGTTTGGAACCTGTTGGGCAGAGTGTATCAGCTGGGCTGTGATAACAGAGATGATGTTTCAGACAGGAATATTTTCATCCCAGACAAACTTAGTTCAGATCCTTGGATTTCAGGCCTTGAGTAGATAGAATTACAACTGTGACCTGCCACCACCACCTGGTTCATTTTGGAAACCTTAATTGCTTCTCATTTGTTCCTTTCCTTTTTTGGAAGATTGATCTAAGCTGGCTGATTGTGCATCACAATGAAGTGATTGGCCTCAGGAATTGCAAATATTTGTTTCATCAGCACGGCATGAATGAAGTTGATCTAAACCCAATAGTATTTTACTTCTGATAAATAGGGAACTTACCTATATCATTTTTCCTTGCCTTTGCTTTCCCAAAGCAAGCAACATGTTTCTTAAAAA
>NW_028327401.1:92500-97480 GCF_031878675.1 Megascapheus bottae | reverse complement strand
AGTTAAAGTTAAAGTTATAGTTAAAGTTAAAGTTTAGTAAGGTTTAAGTTAACGGTAAAGGTTAAGGAGACGTTAAAGTTGCCGTGAAAGTTTACGTTACGAGGAAAGGTAAAGTTAGCAGTTAAAGTTAAAGTTAACTTTCAGCGTTACCGTTAAAGTTAAGTTAAGTAAGGTTAAAGTTAAAGGTGAAGGTATAGTTTAAGTTAATGTTAAAGTTAAAGTTATAGTTTAAGTACAAGGCTCAAGGTAAATTTAAACGTTTAAGTTTAAGTTAAAGGTTAAGGTAGAGATAAAGTTATGGTGAATGTTGAAGTTAGAGTTAAAGTTGATGTTCACGTTAAAGGTAAACGGACAGGTAAAGTTAAAGTTAATTAAGTTTCAGTTAAAGTTATAGTTAAGTTCAAGGTAACAGTTAAAAATTTACTAAAGGTACACTTTAAATTTAGAGGGAAAGGTGAAGTTAAAGTTGAGGTTAAGTTATAGTTTAAGTTTCAGTTAAAGGTGAAGGTAAAGGTTAGAGTAAAGTTTAAGTTAACGTTGGATTTAAAGTTTAAGGTAAAGGTAAAGTTAAAGTTAAGGTTTACGTTAAAGTTAAATTAAAGTTTAAGTTATAAGTTATAGGTTAAGTTAAAGTTAAGTTAAGATACAGTTAAGGTTAAGTTAAGGTGAAGGTATAGTTATAGTTAATGTTAAAGTTAAAGTTATAGTTTAAGTTAAAGGTAAAGGTAAAGTTACGTATACGTTTACGTGAAGGTAAGGGTAAAGGTAAGTTAAAGTGAATGTTGAAGTTAGAGTTAAGGTTACGGTTAATGTTAAGGTAAAGGTAAAGTTAAAGTTAAAGTTAAAGTTAAGTTAGGTAAGTTAGAGTAACGTTAACAGGTAAAGTTAAAGTTAAAGGTAAATTTTAAATTTAGAGGAAATTTAGAGGTAAAGGTGAAGTAAACGTTAAGGTTAACAGTTACTCGAATAAAGTTAAAGTTTATAGGTTACAGTAAATTAAAGTACAAGTTAAGTTACAGTTTGCAGTTAAAGTTTACAGGTAACAGGTAAAGTTTAAAGTCTATAGTTTCAGTTAAAGTTAACAACTTATAGTTCTAAGTTATAGTTATAGTTATAGTTGAAGTTTACGTGAAAGGTACAGGTTGGTTATAGTGGAAGTTAAAGGTTAAAGTTTAAGTTAAAGTTAAAGGATAGGTGAAGTTAAAGTGAAAGTTAAGTTATAGGTAAAGGACACGTGCCAAGTCACAGTTACAGTTATCTGGTACACGTTAACCGTCTAATCCACCACCACACAAATCACCCACAAAATTATGGGTTGTGATTTTTTTCCCCCCCCCCTTATTTTTTTATTATTATTATTTTATTTATTAACCTTACCCTAAACCAAAACCTAACCCTAACCCTAACCCTAACCCTAACCTAACCTTAACCCTAACCCTAACCCTAACCCTAACCCTAACCCTAACCCTAAACCTAACCCTAACTCTAACCCTAACCCTTACCCTAACCCTAACCCTTACCCAAACCCAAACTCTTACCCAAACTCTTACCCTTACCCTAACCCTAACCTTAAATCTAACACTAAACCTAAACCTAACCCTAACCCTTACACTTACCCTAACCCTAATCTAACCCTACCCTAACCCTTACCCTTACCCTAAACCTAACCCTAAACCTTACCCTAACCATAACCTTAACCCTAAAGCTAACCCTTACCCTCATCTTAACACTAATCCTAACCCTAACCCTTACACTTACCCTAACGCTAACCCTAACCCTAACCTTAACCCTAACCCTAAACCTATCACATACACTTACCCTAACCCTAACTGTAACCCTAAACATAACCCTAACTCTAACCCTAACCCTAAAACTATCCCTAACCCTCACCCTAACCCTAACCCTAACTCTAACCCTAACCCTAACCCTAACCCTTACCCTAACCCTAACCCTAACCCTATACTTAACCGTAACCATAACCCTAACCCTAACCCTTACCCTTACCCTAACCCTAACCCTAACCCTAACCCTAACCTTAAACCTAACCCTAACCCTATCCCTAACCCTTACCCTAAACCTAACCCTAACCTTAACCTTAACCCTAACCCTTACCCTTACCCTAACCCTAACCCTAACCCTAAACCTAACCCTAAACCTTACCCTAACCATAACCTTAACCCTAACCCTAAGCTTACCCTTATCTTAACCCTAATCCTAACTCTAACCCTTACCCTTACCCTTACCCTAACACTAACCCTAACCCTAACCTTAACCCTAACCCTCAATCTAACACATACCCTTACCCTAACCCTAACCGTAACCCTAACCGCATCCCTAAACATAACCCGAACTCTAACCCTAACACTAACCCTATCCATAACCCTTAACCTAACCCTAACCCTAACTCTAACCCTAACCCTAACCCTAACCCTTACCCTAACCCTAACCCTAACCCTAACCCCTAACCATAACCACAACCCTAAACTAACCCTCACCTGTATCCTAACACTAATCCTACCCCTAAACCTAACCCTAACACTTACCCTTACCCTAGCCCTAAACCTAACCATAACACTAACCCTTACCCTAACCCTAACCCTAACCTTAACCCTAACCCTTACCCTTACCCTAATCCTAAACCTAACCCTAACCCTAAACCTATCCCTACCCCTTGCCCTTACTCTAACCCTAACACTAACCCTAACCCTTATCCTTACCCTAAATCTAACCCTAAACCTTATCCTAACCATAACCTTAACACTAACCCTAACCCTTACCCTTATCTTAACCCTAATCCTAACCTAACCCTTACCCTTACCCTTACGCTAACCTTAACCCTAACCTTAACCCTTTCCCTAAACCTAACACATATCCTTACCCTAACCCTAACCCTAAAACAAACCGTAACCCTAAACATAACCCTAACCATAACCCTAACCCTAACTCTAACCCTTACCCTAATCCTAACCCTAACCCTAACCCTTACCCTTACCCTAACCCTAACCCTAACACTAACATTAACCTAACCATAATCCTAACCCTAACCCTAACACTTACCCTAATCCTAACCCTAAACTCTTACCCTTAACCTAACCCTAACCCTAAACCTAACACTAAACCTAACCTTAACCCTAACCCTTACCCTTACCCTTACCCTAACCCTGACCCTAAACCTAACCCTAACACTTACACATACCCTAATACCAAACCCTAACCTTAACCCTAACCCTAACCCTAACCTTAACCATAACACTTATCCTTACCGTAACCCTAACCATAAGCCTAACCCTAACCCTAACCCTAACCCTAACCCTAACCCCTACCCTTACCCTAACCCTAACCTAACCCTAACCCTAACCATAACCCTAAACCTAACCCTAACACAAATCCTAACCCTTACCGTAACAATAACCCTGGCCTTAACCCTAACCCTAACCATTACCCTTACCCTAACCCTAACCCTAAATTTACCCCTAACCCTAAACCTAACCCTTACCCAAACCCAAACTCTAACCCAACTCTTACCCTTACCCTATCCCTAACCTTAACCTTAACACTAACCCTAACCCTAACCCTTACCCTTACCCTAACCCTAACCCTAACCCTAAACCGAACCCTAACCCTAACCCTAACCCTAAACCTTACCCTTACCCTATCCCTAAGCCTAAACCTAACCCTAATCCCAACCCTAACCATAATCTAACTCTAACCCTAACCTTAACCCTAACGCCTACCCTTACCCTAACCCTAACCCTAACCCTTACCCTAAACCTAACCCTAACCCTAACCCTAACCCTTACCCTTACCCTAACCCAAAACCTAAAACTAACGCGAACCCTAACCTTCACCCTAAGCCTTACCCTTACCCTAACCCTAAACCTAACCCTAACCCTAACCCTAACCCTAACACTTACCCAAACCCTAACCCTCACCCTAACCCTAACCCAAACCTTAACCCTAACCCTAACCCTAACCCTAACCTTAACCCTAACCCTTATCCTTACACTAACCCTAACCATAACCCCTAACCCTAACACTAAACCTAACCCTTGCCCTTACCAAAACCCTAAACCTAAACCTAACCGTAACCTTTACCCTGACCCTAACCCTATCCATAATCCTAACTCTAACCCTAACCATAACCCTAACCCTTACCCTTACCCTAACCCTAACCCTAACCCTAACCTAAACCTAACCCTAACTCTAACCCTAACCCTTACCCTAACCCTAACCCTTACCCAAACCCAAACTCTTACCCTTATTCTAACCCTAACCTTAACCCTAACACTAAACCTAAACCTAACCCTTATCCTTACCCTAACTCTAACCCTAAACCTAACCCTAATGCTAACCCTAAACCTTACCCTTATCCTAACCCTAACACTAAACCTAAACCTAACCCCAACCCTAAAACTAACACTAACACTAACCCTAACCCTAAACCTAACCCTTAACCTTAAGTAACCCTAGTCCTAACCCTTAACCCTAAACCTAACCCTAACGCTTCACTTATCCTAACCCTAACCCCTACCCTAACACTTACCCTTACCCCAACCCCTACCCTAACCCTAACCCTTACCCTAACCCTAACCCTAACCCTAACCCTAACCCTTAGCCTTACCCTAAACCAAAACCTAACCCTAACCCTAACCCTAACCTAACCTTAACCCTAACCCTAACCATAACCCTAACCCTAAACCTTACCCTAACTCTAACCCTAACCCTTACGCTAACCCTAACCCTTACCCAAACCCAAACTCTTACCCAAACTCTTAACCTTACCCTAACCCTAACTTTAACCCTAACACTAAACCTAAACCTAACCCTTATCCTTACCCTAACCCTAACCCTAAACCTAACCCTAACACTAACCCTAACCCTTACCCTTACCCTAACCCTAATCCTAACCCTAACCCTAACCCTTACCCTTAGCCTAAACCTAACCCCAAACCTTACCCTAACCATAACCTTAACCCTAAC